>NW_028227262.1:141969945-142084945 GCF_978045245.1 Mus caroli
GAAAGGGCTAATTTTTTTCACTTGTAGGATATTATAAAATGTCATTGATTCTTTTTACTGGAGCAGATAAAGGGATAAAATGTGAACTTGAATTTGTGATCTTTCTTAAAACTTTTTCTATTTAAATGAATGATAATTTGAGTGTCTAGCATCATGGATTAGCATTTAAATTTATCTAACTTACTCTCCTTATTTGTGCTTCGTGATAAAAGACCACATCTCTCTTTGTTTTTTTTTTAAAATGTTTTTAATTGGAATAGAATTACATTATTTTTGTTCCTCCCTTTTCTCCCTCCAGCACCACCCATCTCCTGTCCCCCAAGTCCTTCCCATGTTTTCCCCTCTCTCTCAAGTTGATAGCCTGTTTTATTTTAATTTTTGTTTTATACGCACACATGCATGTATTTATATGTACAAATATATACATAAATGACCAGCTGGCTGATTTTTTGAAAAAAAAATGATTTTTTTCATTTTTGTTGTATGAGTGTGTGAGTATGTGCATGCATGTGCGTGCGTGTGTGTGTGTGTGTGTGTGTGTGTGTGTGTGTGTGGTTTCAGAACTGACCACTCTGCAGTATACAACCATTACAACCATTAAGGAGACTCATCCCTGGGAGAGGCTAATTCTTTTCCCAGAAGCCATTACTTGCTTCTAGTTCTTTGTCTAAGGGTGGATCTCAATGAAATTTTCTCCCTTCCAGGTTAATGTGTCTTAGTCTCATTTATGCAGCCATCTCCAATGGAGACTTAATATGCAAATATCCCGAGAAAACAAATTTTCCGCGTTTAGTGGGTATATCTAAAGACAAAATGGCTTGAGCTAAGCTGTGATCTCTGTGGTCTTCTCTCTGTTTCTTCTCCATTACATTTTATTCATGTGGATGTTTGGATCACTATCATTTTTCAAAGTTCAGGTATATGTGTGCATATCTTCATGTGTTACACCTCAGTCATTGCTTATTAATATAACTTATATTGTTTTTATTTATGGACAAACTCTTGTGTAGCTCAGGCTCACCCAGTATTCCCTGTCTAGTCTAGGCCTGCTTTAAACTTATCCCTGTACTCTGACCTCAGCCTCTTTAATACAGTAATTATAAGTGTGCATACCCAGCTCAAAACTTGTCTTCATAATAAGCATATAGAAATCCACTTTTCATTATTATTGCAAAATAACCTAGATAACATCATAAACAAAATAGGTTTATTTTTGACTTATGATTGAGGGGTCACATCTGGTGATGACCTTCTGTTGAAGTGTCTAAGGCTGCATGATACCCCATGGTAAGAGGCAGGAAGTTTACGTATATTCCTTCTGATTTCTGTCCTCGTTATAAAGTTGCCAGTATTACGCCTGCCAGGCTCCATTCTCATTACCTACCTCATAAGGACCCTTGCTTATACATCATAGTTGGATTCCGTGTCTATACTCCATGCCAAGTAGAGTTGGAATTGCATCTCGACACATAAAATCTAAATGGCACAGCAAATCATAGCATTAAAATTTCCATTTAATTTAAAGTGGGTATTGAATTAATTTGAGAAACTCTACAGAGTAAAACCATTGAAAACAGGGGAGCAAAATACATGCTTTACGTGAAGATTCTGCCTTGACATATGGAGACAGAACACTCTTTATAGAGGAGTATTTAAATATTTATGTATTGTGAAGCTATTTAAGTAATGTGGAACAGATATTGGAGCACATCCTTGGAGAAAACCTCACTAGTGAGCCAGCCTAGTCCTGCAGAAGTAAGGAAGTATCATGATTGTTGTTGGGAATTAACATAGAAGCAAACCCTTTAGGCATACATTCAAATTCTTTACAGTAATGAAGAGGAAGAAGAAGAGGAAGAGGAAGAGGAAGAAGAAGAAGAAGAACAACAACAACAAACAAACAAACAAACAAGAACAACAAAAGCAAATAGAATAGGAAACCATCCTGAGCCTGAAATGCACTGGCTGTTCTGGAAGATGGAAATGATGTCATGTAAACATCCCCTTGAAAGGTGATCTTTTCTTAAACTATTAAGAAGACAACTGGGGTTAGGAAAGATAGGCTAATGGAAGGCACATCTGCCTTAGAAGAGGTAAACCAGCAGCTTAGCGGTTAATGCTGTCAACCTGATAGAGCCTAGAAACACCTGTGAGCCAGGCCTCTAGGCATGTCTGTTTGGGTTATCTTGATGACATTGATGGAGGCAACAAGACCCACCCACTATGGAGGTGCCATGTCCTGGCTAGGATCCATAACCGAATAAAATGACAAAGGGAACCAACACAGCATACCTTTGTTGCTCTCTGCTTCCTGATTGTGGCTGTGATATAACCAACTGATTCCAGTATCTCCTGCCTTGACTTTTGTCACATGGACTCTACGCTGGAACTCTAATCCAGAACAAACCTTTACTACCTTCAGGTGCTTTTCTTGAGTATTTTCTCATAGTAACAGGAAAAGAACCTAAAATTGTTGGCAATAGGAAAAGTCAGATTAGAGAAAATCAAGGAGCTTTTGGATAGTGACCTCAGAAACTTCTGGAAATCAGAAGACCAAGAATAGAAAGGATGCTAATTCCTGTCAAGAAGTCAGGAATTGATGGATCCTGAACCCTATAGTGTTCATGCCATGACAATGTGCTTATTACAACACAATCTGATTTCACTAGATCATTGGAGACAAGGTGGCAAATCATTTATGGGAGATAAAAGAAAATGAATAAAAACCCATGCCAAGCTGGACACACAAGCTCTGATAAATATAGAGACAAAGGGGAGGGGGAGTGGGAAAGGGGGTTGTGGAGGGGAAGCCAAGGAGGGGAATATCATTTGAAATGTAAATGAATAAAATGACTTTAAAAACCCATAAACTAACAGAAAAAAAAAAACAGTTTAGCCTAGCCACAACAAAGTAACTTATAATAATGTCATTTAATGAGAATCAATGAGTTATTTCTGCTTAGAAGTTGCCACTCATTTTTGATGAATTGTTATTTTAATATTATAATTATCTAATATAATAAATCAGCCAGTCAGTAATGCAAACATTTCACATTTGAATGTGTAGGCAGACTTCATTTTTTTTGATTGTGCTGATATGTCTGTTTTGTATTTTTCATGTAAACAAGTTGATTTCTATCATGTTATCTGGTGGTGTCAGCAACTCCTTGAAGTTCTACTCTATGTGAGATGTTGGATAGGGCCTTTCTGAGCATATACTACAAGGACGAAAGAAAAAGGAAGAGAATGTCACATGAAATACATGTGACCTGGAGAAACTGTACGAAAAATTACTGAAGAATACCTGTTCTGAAGTTTCTGGCTCCACCACTGAGTATGGACATCCACCTGAGTGTTGAGTGGTTCTGCTCGCCCTCCCATCTGGACACCTGCAAGGTTACCTGTAAAATCAGTGACAAAATAAAAAGGAGGCATGCTAGTTTATTGAGTACAAGTTTCTGATCCTGGCTGTGATTAGGAATAATCTAAAATAAAATCCAGAATCCAGTACTTGCCTTCCACGGCAGATACTGCTAAACATCATGGAAATGGCTATATTTCTCTTATCACTGTTTTTTTTTTCCCCTGATGTTTAGAATCCAGCTGTCTCCCAAGGTCTGAGAGTCAGTTGATGAATAGAAATTGCTGAGTGGACAGCCACATCAGATTGAGCATAAGCATATCTCTCCATCAATTTACAGTAGTTTTGTATCCTTCAGGCTTGGGGATAATTGTGATATAACTCGCAAGCTAAAATAAAGTTTAGGAGAATCTGTGAAAATGGCTTCCACTATTTTCCAGTTGTTAAACTCTGAATAGCATAAGCATTCTTTCATGAGAATGAGGACTAGAGGAAAAAATAATTCTCTTCTACAAATTCAAGGAAAGTTTCATGGTGCTGGACTAGGTATATCTGATCATGGTTATCTCATATAGCTGAGTCAGAGTCCCATGAAGAGACTTCTATATGAAGAAACTACTGATTTGTAGACATGAAGATGGAGGGTAAGAAAAATTGAAAAACTTGTAAGACTGAAGACTGTTCCAGCAATAAATGGTGGAGCGGAGATGTGGATTCAGATCACAGTGAATTGCTTTTTGGGGCCATTCAGCACTTTGCAGTGGAACAAATGTTTGGTCCTAAGGTGACTCCCTATTCATATTTATCATTATAATTATCTATCTCTCGTACTAGGTAGAAGTTACAGGCTTAACCACTGGACTGAATTTCACTGAGACCAGTTGCCACAGATGTATTTTATGTCCTAACTCACCTCTGGGTCTGGCTACAGCTGTGGTGGACAGGCTCGAGTTCTCTGTAGCATTCCACCCTTCCTCACTGCTCTTTACAACCAGGTGTTCTCCAAAGCTCCACAGCTTGGTGAGTTTAGCTGGAAGTTCAGGGAGTCACCATCTAAGGCCAGCCTCAGCCAATGGAGGACACCATTCAATGGTTAAGTCTCCCAGGATCCTGCCTTTCATAACAGTGATTCTAATTTGCTTCCATGCTTCCTTAAACAGGCCCCAGTTGTCCTTCTCAATGATGGACTTAGTGATGGTCTCTCTCCTCTCCTTCCTCATCACAATCAGCTCACTCTGCTTCCTGACATTCTCATCTCTTCAAATTCTAATTGTTTTGTCTTTTGTACACACACACACACACACACACACTTGCCTGTGCATGCACTTGAATGCTGCTCTCATGTCTGTGTAACACTGTTTAGACTGAGTTCAGATGCATCAGACATTGGCTTGCATTAAGAAAAGAAGCAGTCGCTGGGAAGAAAGAAATCAGTGTCCTATAGACTCACAAGAACCCTGGTGAATACCTTTTCTTCTTGCCCACTTCTTGCCAGCGGCAGAAATTACAAGGAGAAGTAGCAATAGCATGATAGTTGTAGCAAGATGTCTGAAGTATATAGCAGAAATGACATGGGTTCTAAGCACATGAAAGAGGCCATTACTTTGAAAATCCACAAAATACTTGAGGAAGGAAATCCCACCAGTACCAAAGCTTCCCACATGTTATTAGGAAGGCCTAAAGTGTGAATTGTGAATATTGCTATAACTGCATAACCTCCCATACCAGTGACCTGAGATCTATTTTACCACTGGAGTTCTCAATATCCATTATATTCATCTGCTTGTTTTTCTCTTTGTCCTTTGGTTTTGAAACAAGGTTTTATCCTATATCTTAGGCTGACCTGAAACTTTTTTATATAGCCCAGGCTAACCTTGAACTTATGCAATCCTCCTGCCTCTGTCTCCTCAAGTGCTTGAATAACAAGTCTGCATGACTATTACTTAGCTTCAATATCTTTTTCTGTTCATCTATTCATTTTTACAACTGTCATGCATTATATACATTATCATAAAATATGGAGAGAATATTTATTTATGAGAAATTGTAACTAGAAAACCTGAACTGAATGAATGTGGATGTTTTCTAATCTATAGCACAAAAAAAAAAAAACTAAACATGTTAGCTTTTACTTGGAAATGATGGAAAGAAAATACAAAAGAAATCATAAACTATTCATGACATAGTGGAGAAATATTTTTGTAAAGAGTTTAGAGTAGCCATTTCTACTGGAGTAGATTTTGCTTATATTCTAGAGCTTCTATAAGCTGCAAAACATAAGCTCCTGCAGTTGGAAATGGTGATTCATGAAGGCCAGCTAAATGAATGAGTGACTTGATATAGAAAAGGATGGAGATGTGGCTTTCTACAAAGTACTTGTAAATTTTTGTATTTCATGTAAGAAAAATCTCATTCATATTCATATTCTCTCTCTCTCTCTCTCTCTCTCTCTCTCTCTCTCTCTCTCTCTCTCTCTCTCTCTCTCCAAAAAGCCTGAAGAAAAATTAAAAACTTTGGCTAACTACTAATACATAAATAGGAAACGTCTATACCAGACCTCTGTGTTCTTTCTAATCCTACTGTTTGATCCTTTCCAATTCTTAGAACCCACTTGGATGTACATTTCCTCATTTCTTGGAAACCAAGAATTGGTTGTGAAATCCAGTCCTTGTGTGAAGAACAAATGAATCCTTTGATCAATTGCAGTTGTGCACTGACCATTTGGTATATATTTTTGAATGGTTTCACATGGGAATCAAACATGTACATTTGACTAATGTTACTGTACATGTTTGTTGGTCAATATTACTGTTAAGGTTCAGATAAGGCTTAAGCATGTCTCTAACAGGCTCATATAGGAAGTTACTTCTACATATGATGATATTGGGAGGTACAGATTCTTTAAGAAGTAGAGTCTCAAGGGCAGTAATTAGGCCACGGAGTATATTATCTTTTGGAGAAATTAACGTAGTACCATGGGATGCTTGTTACTTCCTAGAAAAGTAGATGATTGTAAACAGGAGAATCCTAGCCTCTGAATCCTCTGGTCTCCTGTCTTACCATGTGACCTCTCTTGTACATATTACTGGCGCATCCTTGTGTTGTTCTCCATGAGGCCCTCACCAGAGCTGGGGAGCAGCTGGCATCCTGCATAGACCTGAAGACTATGAGCAGGAACAGCTTCTTTCCTTCATAGATGATATAGCCTCAGATTTTTTGTAAACAACAGAGAGAAGCAAAAGCTTGAATTAGATTTAAATTATGTAGTGCCTCAGTGGAACTATAAGTCCTGGAGACTTCAGATTATTGTCTGATTTGTTCTTACATTGGTAGATTTTAAAATATCCTTTTATGTTAACTAATTTTATATACTTATACCAAATCATAGTTTTATATAAGAAGATGAATCTTTTAAAAGTAATATATTCAATTGAGTTTTAAATCACCATACCTAGCTAAACTTCTTACTTAAATTTCTAAACAAAAATCTTTCTAAATGAAGATGACATTTACAATTCTGTCTCCCAAATAGATGTGCGCGCACACACACACACACACACACACACACATACACAATATGAATATGTATATACACACATATACTTATATATAGAGAAAAAGAACATGAATATGTATATACACATAGATATTTATATATCTATACACATTCAGAATATATATACATATATAGATATTCTTTTTACTGCTACAAAGATACTTTTATGACTCTTCATTTCATATTTCATAACTATCTTTACACCATACAAAATTATATCATCTGTTATGCACAGTTCATCTCAAAGAGACTCAGAGAATAGAATAAGCAATGAGAAGCACTGGGAGTAATTATAGAAAATGTGTTTAGGCATGTGGATAAATTAAAGTATTCAGTCACAGGGCTGCTTGTGAAAGGAGGAAATTAAGAGACATAAGCAAAAAGATATTTTGTTATTGAGTTTTGGAGAGAAGTCAAGGGAGAGGAAAACATGAGTTTTCATTCAGGCTGTAGAAATTTAGATGAGAATCAATGTGTATTCTGTAGAGATGCATCTCTACAGATGAATGAATGTAGAGGTATATCAGTATAAACAGCACCCTAGGCACATTAGGCCAAAAGCAGAGAGTGTGTAAGTGGAGCAATGTCATTGTATAGTATTCATTGGTATGGCAATGATATTCAAATTAAGTTGAGGTCACCCAGAAGTTCATATACATGAGGGAAAGAAGGGACTGAAGATCTGTAGTATGCATATTTGAAATGCAGAGGGAAGGATGGAGCAAAGGAAATAGAGAAACAACCAGGGCAGAATCATTCTCACCCAACTGCTGGGAAGAGAATACTCTGACATGAAATAGCAGAATAAAATTATGGCAATGCAGAAGTGATCGTTATCCTAGCATGAAAGAATATAGTATGATTTATATAGGAAATATAGACACGAAGAGAGGAGGTGGCCAATCCTTCCTGCCATGCTGTTATAAAAGAGAATGGAGAAATGGGATGTATCTTGAAAGTTTTAAGAAAGAACCTTTGAAGACCCAGTTATTATACTGCCTCTCGAAAGGCACTGACCTGACCACAGCATGAGCATTACATGGGAACTTGTTAGAAATGTGAATTTTCAGACTTTCTCTGGGGCTACTGAATGAGAAGGTCTGGGTCTATCCAGCAGTTTGTGTTTCACACACTGAAGCTGGTGGTAAGTTTCAAAACTGTGAGTAACTTCAAACAGTAACTAAGGGAAACTCAGAAGCCATGTCCATACTTTGAGGAACTTTGGTCCCATTCACTTTATATCTCCGTTGTGGAGCCAGTTTTCTGGAGTTTCACTGTTGTCACTGTGTGGTAGTTTGAATAAAAAGGCCCCCATATGCCCATATGGAGTGGCACTATTAGAATGTGTAGGTTTGTTGGAAGAAGTGTGTCACTTTTTCTTCCTGCTGCCTATGGATGTAGATGTAGAACTCTCAGCTTCTTGTCTAGCACCAAGTCTGCCTGCATACTGCCATGCTTCCCACCATGATGATAATGAACTAAACTTCTGAAACTATAAACCAGCCCTAATGAATATTTTTTCCCCTAAGGGATGTTTTGGTCATGATGCCTCTTTACAACATTAGAAACGCTAACTAAGGCAGAAGTTGGTACCAGGGGTACTAGTGAATTGCTGTGATAGGCATGACCACACATTTGTTTAGAGGAATGTAAGCTTTGGAACTTTGCATTAGAAAAGCAGTTGAATGTTTTAAATGGGGCTTAATGGGCCATCCTAGTAGGAACATGGAAGACAGTTGTCCTGAGAGTGATCTGAACTGTAGGGGCCTGTCTCCAGAGGTTTTAGAGGAGAAGGACATTAGTATATGTCCTAGAGATCATTCTTGTGCTATTTTGGTGAAGAATGTGGCTGCATTTTGCGCTTGTCTGAAGAATCTGCCTGAGGCTAAATTGGACTCTGTCCTGTGGTTATTAGTGGTTATTCTTTGTTTTTTTTTTTTTTTTAACTTTTTCCAAGTTTTTATTAGGTATTTTCTTCATTTACATTTCAAACACTATACCGAAAGTCCCCTATACCCTCCTCCCACCCTGCTCCCCTACCCACGCACTCCAATTTCTTGGCCCTGGCATTCCCCTGTACTAGGGCATATAAAGTTTGCAAGACTAGGGGCCTCTCTTCCCAATGATGACCGACTAGGCCATCTTCTGCTGCATATGGAGCTAGAGACATGAGCTCTGGGGGTACTGGTTTGTTCATATTGTTGTTCCACCTATAGGGTTGTAGACCCCTTCAGCTCCTTGGGTACTTTCTCTAGTTCCTCCATTGGGGGTCCTGTGTTCCATCCAATAGCTGACTATGAGCATCCATTTTTGTGTTTGCCAGGCACTGGCATAGCCTCACAAGAGACGACTACATCAGAGTCCTTTCAGCAAAATCTTGCTGCCATATGCAATAGGGAGCTAAAACCATCCAGTGGCAAAAAGATAGCATTTTCAACAAATGGTGCTGGCACAACTGGTGGTTATCATGTAGAAGAATGGGAATTGATCCATTCTTATCTCCTTGTACAAAGCTCAAGTCTAAGTGGACCAAGGAACTCCACATAAAACCAGAGACACTGAAACTTATAGAGGAGAAAGTGGGAAAAAGCCTCGAAGATATGGGCACAGGGGAAAAAATTCCTGAATAGAACAGCAATGGCTTGTGCTGTAAGATCAAGAATTGACAAATGGGACCTCATAAAATTGCAAAGCTTCTGTAAGGCAAAACACACTGTCAATAAGATTAAAAGGCCACCAACAGATTGGGAAAGAATTTTTACCAATTTTAAATCTGATAGGGGACTAATATCCAATATATATAAAGAACTCAAGAAGGTGGACTCCAAAAAATCAAGTAACCTCATTAAAAATGGGGCTCAGAGCTAAACAAAGAATTCTCAACTGAGGAATATCAAATGGCTAAGAAACACCTGAAAAAATGTTCAACATCCTTAATAATCAGGGAAATACAAATCAAAAAAACCCAGAGATTCCACCTAACTCCAGTCAGAATGGCTAGGATCAAAAATTCACATGACAGCAGATGCTGGTGAGGATGTGGAGAAAGAGGAACACTCCTCCATTGTTAGTGTTTATTTTTGAGAAGATCTATAATGAAAAGGAGCAAGCTGAGTAAGGAAAAATACAGAATGTACCGTCGAAGGAGAAAAGGGGCTCCAGGAAGTGGAATAAAGCTAAATTCTTCATTCAAGGAGAGAAATAGAATAAAGAAAATAGAAAAAAGTGAGTGGCAACTTCAGGGCAAGATTCCACCTAGCTCAGCTTCAAACTTGTGTAAAGAATTTAAGAAAAGCTTAGAACCATTCATTGTGATACACGACTTTATTCTCAGCACTCAGAGGCAGACAATGATCTCTGAGTTGGAGGCCAGCCTGGTCTATAGAATGAGTTCTACAGCAACTAAGCTTAGGAAGTGAAGGAAACCATCAAAAACAGAAAACTGATGAAGATCTTATTGAATGAAAGGGTCATGTTCCAGCCCCAACAAAGCAGCAGCAGAACTTAGCAGCTTCAGTCATGTGGTTCTCCCTTTACAGTCAATGATAGAAGAAAGGGGATATGGAAGCTCCCTCTATGACTAAGGAAAGTCGCTAAGACTAAGGCTGGGCATGTGTCAGGGGCGCTCCTTCACAAACGTCTAGAGTAGCCATTGTGTGAAGCTGGATTGCCTTAGAGATCCCAAGATATTAGAGATGCCAAAGGCATGGGATGTCTGCCAAGGAACACTGGTAACAGGGAGCTGAACCAGCCCAAAAGAAAGTGTGGCAGTCAACAAAGCTAAAACCAGTCGGAGATCTGAAGAACATTCTGACATCAGACATTAATGCAGTTTGGAGTTGGGTTATCTTGGTTTTGATCTCGCTTTAGTCCTGCATTTTCTCACTATGCTGCCTTTCCACCCTTCTAGAATGTTCTGTCTCATTATATGTTGGAAGTATGTGATCTGTTTTTTTGTTTGATTTTATAGGGGATTACAGTGAAGAGATTGCATGAGTCTCAGAAGAATCTTTGAACTTTGGAACAAGTTTGAGACTGTTATTGACTATAGGAATTTTTGAAATTAGACTAAATACAATTTGCCTTTTGATATGGCTACATGCCAATGGTATCCAGGGAATGGAATGTGGGGGGTTGAATACAAAAGAGTCCCATAGGTCCATAGGGAGTGGTGCTATTAGGAGGTGTGAGGTTGTTGGAGGAAGTATGTTACTTTCTCTTTCTGCTGTCTGTGGATCCAACTGTAGAATTCTCAGTGCCTTCTCCAAATTAGTTTGGGAAAAACACAACATAACGTAAATTTGACCCACACAAAACTAATGAAATAAAGGATATATGAAGTCCTTCCATTGTGCCCACTGAATCTCTTTAGATCCTGCAGATATGTCTGGGCAGGTACAAGAGTGGGTTCTCAGTAGGCCTTTTTTTCTGAACATGTGCTCAAGCCTCCCCCAAGGCTATAGCTCTTGAGCATCTGGTACTATTCTGACTCTAACTTCCTTTCTCTTGCACATCTCTTATGTTGCATTAGAATCTGTACTGAAAATTGAGTTTATCTTTAGCTATTGCCTTCTAGATACTCTTTCTCTGCTCATGTGTCTCTTGACTACTTCTGGCTCTGCCATCTCTAATGCCACACTGTTTCGCCATGGCCAAACAAGACTTTGGATTTCTATTTTCAACTGAGTCCATTTCAACAACCTATACATTATTCTCATTTAAAGATTGCATGGAATTCAACTTATTTCTCCAAGTATATCTCTTTTCTCGTTATAATTCTAGAAGGAAGGAAGGCAGAACCATTCTATCTGAATAAAGTGTGGGAATCCATCAGTGATTTTTACATAAAGGAGATGAAATTTAAGCTGAAAATTTATTGCTATAAATAGCATTTGTGCATACATGTGTGCATGTCCATGTGTGTAGATGCCCATGTATCTTCATGCATTAGAGGTGGAATCCAGAGGGCTACCTCAGATATCACTCCTCACATGCTGTTCCTATCTTTTTATTTTATTTTAAAATTTTAATACAGTGTTTTTTCATCATATTCTTTCCCTTCCTCCAACACTTTCCAGATTCTCCCTACCTCCCGATCCACCCAACTTTTCTCTCTCTCTCTCTCTCTCTCTCCAAAATACCCCTAAGATAAGCACAAAACAAGCAAACAACAATAAAAAAATAAAAATACCAAATCAAAACAAAATGTATATACACACATAGAGTACATTTTGTGTTGAGCAACTACTTCAGGGTCTGGGGCTTGTCCTGAAGTGGCCTAAACACACAGTGTCATTCATTGGAGAAAACTGACTTTCCCTTTACCAATACGTATCAACTGCAAAGAGCTTCTAGGTTAGGGGTGGGGATTTGTATTTATTTCTCCTTCGCAGGGTGGGAGTTTTGTCTGGTTAAAACCTGTGCACTTTATGTATGTGCTGCCACAATCTCTCAATCCTCATCAGACAACCTTCTTCTTCCAGTAGATGGGAACGAACACAGAGACCTGTACCTGGAAGATGTACCGAGTGTGAGAGACTTTGGAACACTCAGCCCTAAGTGGGATATTTGCATCAAGCCCCTTCCTTCAAGATTCAGAAATCTATGCAGAAGAGGCAGCATAAAGATTGTAAAAGCCAACAGAAGCTAACAGCTTCCAGGATAGGCGAGAGCCACAGAGTTTCTGAGGCAGCCCCCTTTTCGGGCCCCAGACATCGGGACACCTTCCTGAACAGAGGATAGGTGTCCGCCAGGCCTGGGAGAGCTTTGCCTGAGCATCGGCAGCAGACATCTTGGTTCCGGGACTCCGCCGAGAATATTCTGCACAGGTGAGAGTGTGGACTACAGAAGCTAACAGCTTCTGGGACAGGTCATGTTTTGGGCCTTCATCTTCGGCCAGGAGGGAGGTCTGAATGCCAGATATCTGTGCACCTTCCCTGTAAGAGGAGAGCTTGCCTGCAGAGAGTGCTCTGACCACTGAAGCTCAGAGGAGAGAGCTAGCCTCCCAGGTCTGCTAATAAAGGCTAACAGAATCATGAGAGGAACAATCTCTAACCAGAGACAACTATAACAACTAAATCCAGAGATTACGAGATGGCGAAAGGTAAACATAAGAATCTTACTAACAGAAACCAAGACCACTCACCATCATCAGAACCTAGCACTCCCACCTCACCCAGTCCAGGGCAACCCAACACACCCAAAAAGCTAGTCCCAGACTTAAAAGCATATCTCATGATGATGGTAGACGACATCAAGAAGGACTTTAATAACTCACTCAAAGAAATGCAGGAGAACACTTCTAAACAGGTAGAAGACCTTAAAGAGGAAGTACAAAAATCCCTTTAACAGATTCTTTAAGAATTGCAGGAAAACACGACCAAACAGGTGATGGAATTGAATAAAACCATCCAAGGCCTAAAAAGGGAAGTAGACACAATAAAGAAAACCCAAAGTGAGGCAACGCTGGAGATAGAAACCCTAGAAAAGAATTCTGGAACCATAGATGTGAGCATCAGCAACAGAATACAAGAGATGGAAGAGAGAATCTCAGGTGCAGAAGATTCCATAGAGAACATCGGCACAACAATCAAAGAAAATGGAAAATGCAAAAAGATCCTAACTCAAAACATCCAGGAAAACCAGGACACAATGAGAAGACCAAACCTACTGATAATAGGAGTAGATGAGAATGAAGATTTTCAACTCAAAGGGCCGGCAAATATCTTCAACAAAATTATAGAAGAAAACTTCCCAAACCTAAAGAAAGAGATGCCCATGAACATACAAGAAGCCTACAGAACTCCAAATAGACTGGAGCAGAAAAGAAATTCCTCCTGACACATAATAATCCGAACAACAAATGCACTAAATAAAGATAGAATACTAAAAGCAGTAAGGGAAGAAGGTCAAGTAACATATAAAGGCAAGCCTATCAGAATTACACCAGATTTTTCACCAGAGACTATGAAAACCAGAAGAGCTTGGATAGATGTTATACAGACACTAAGAGAACACAAATTCCAGCCCAGGCTACTATACCCAGCCAAACTCTCAATTACCATAGGTGGAGAAACAAAAATATATCACGACAGAACCAAATTCACACATTAGCTTTCCACAAATCCAGCCCTTCAAAGGGCAATAACAGAAAAAACAAACAAACAAACAAAAAACAAAAAACAAAACAAAAAAAATACAAGGACAAAAACCACGTCCTAGAAAAAGCAAGAAGGTAATCCCTCAACAAACCTAAAAGAAGACAGCCACAAGAACAGAATGCCAACTCTAAGAACAAAACTAATAAGAAGCAACAATTACTTTTCTTTAATATCTCTTAATATCAATGGACTCAACTCCCCAATAAAAAGACATAGAGTAACAGACTGACTACACAAACAGGACCCAACATTTTGCTGCTTACAGGAAACTCATCTCAGAGAAAAAGATAGATACTACCTCAGAATGAAAGGCTGGAAAACAATTTTCTAAGCAAATGGTCTGAAGAAACAAGCTGGAGTAGCCATTCTAATATCGAATAAAATCGATTTCCAACCCAAAGTCATCAAAAAAGTCAAGGAGGGACGCTTCATACTCATCAAAGTTAAAATATTCCAAGAGGAACTCTCAATTCTGAATATGCTCCAAATACAAGGGCAGCCACATTCATTAAAGAAACTTTAGTAAAGCTCAAAGCACACATTGCACCTCACACAATAATAGTGGGAGACTTCAACACACCACTTTCACCAATGGACAGATCATGGAAACAGAAACTAAACAGCGACACAGTGAAACTAACAGAAGTTATGAATCAAATGGATCTGGCAGATATCTACAGAACATTTTATCCTAAAACAAAAGGATATACCTTCTTCTCAGCACCTCATGGTACCTTCTCCAAAATTGACCACATAATTGGACACAAAACAAGCCTCAACAGATACAAAAATATTGAAATTGTCCCATGCATCCTATCAGATCACCATGGACTAAGGCTGATCTTCAATAACAAAATAAATAATAGAAAGCCAACATTCACATGGAAACTGAACAATACTCTTCTCAATGATACCTTGGTCAAGGAAGGAATAAAGAAAGAAATTAAGGAGCTCGTGTTTCTAGCTGCATGTGTATCAGAAGATAGCCTAGTCGGCCATCATTGGAAAGAGAGGCCCATTGGTCTTACAAACTTTATATGCCTCAGTACAGGGGAACGCCAGGGCCAAGAAGTGGGAGTGGGTAGGGGTAGGGGACTTTTGGGATAGCATTGGAAATGTAAATGAAGAAAATACCTAATAGAAAAAATAAAAGAAAAATAAAGAAAAAAATCTAAGCCTGCATAAGAGTTTTTTTTTTTTAAATTTCTGAGGTGAATTATTGTACATATACGCCATGCCTATAGCATACACTGATCAAATTCTTTATCCACTAAAAATTGCTGTCTAACTGAAGGTCAGATTCTTTTTCTTCACTCATAATTTTATAAAAAATATGCTAACATGCACAAAACTTGGGCTATTTGTTGTAGTATAATGTTAATATGATTTTCAGAGAAGAATAGACATGTTTATTTGTCTTCTTTAGTAGTGGCTCTCCTTTTGTTCTCCAAAACACTATGAAAAAAACTATATATGGAAATTATTTAGCCTCCTTCCCAAAAAAAAAACCTTATAATTTGGTTTTGAACTCTGCAATAATACACATTGTTGAAAACATTCAGGATATTATCTGGCTCTAGAAAAGAAATAAATTAAGCAAAGGTGCTAAGTAAAGCAATTTACTTCCAATGACAATACATACTGCCTATGTAGATTGCTTTTCACAAAACACACACATTTAATGTTATGTGTTAATCAGCTCCATGTTCAATAGGAAAATGATTAGGGCACAAACATTTCATAATAGGAAGTTATGATTGAGCACTGAGAATGATATCTCCTGACTTGCTCTGTGGAACAGATAATCAAGTTGTCTTTCAAAGATTGAACCTACAGTGAATGTTTTACTTGAGAAATAAATGAAATTGATTATATATTCTAGGCAAAAAAATACACACTATAATTACTTTCAATCTCCTTGTAACATTTTTCCCACTAGTAGATAGCTTCACAATTGTTAGAAAAATATAAGCAGATATAAGCAAGAATGTGCTAATCTAGCAATTAGCTGCAGGAGAGACCGTTTGGGTTAGGTGATCTCTCTTTTCACCAAGAAGATGTCACAAACATCCTGTTCAGTCAAATTTAAAGACATGTGAGCCATAAACTCCATCACTTCTCTGAAGGGCATCTTGGATGGATTTATTTGCAGGATTTCAGAAAACAGTGTGGGCTTTCACCAAGACTTGCAAATCATTTTATAAAATTGGCAATCTTCAGAACATCTTCAGCCAGATAATAATTTCAGCTCAATTGTTTTTTAAGTACCTATCTTCTTCTCTTGACTCCCATCCCCCATCATTAGACTAAAATGAAGCTAATGAAACTATTGCCTGTAGGAGGAGGCAAACCTGAGACTTGTGGCAAGATGGAAGTCATGTATTTCCAGCCATTGTTCTTTCTTCACCACAATAGCGTTCTACCATCTTTCAAACATAATCAATGGAGCAAGCTAGTCAGACTGCTGGGGAAGAAGCAGCCCACTGCCCCTCAGCTCCCCACTCTTTTTTTTTAATTTTTAATATTTTTTATTACATATTTTTCTCAATTACATTCAGCTCCCTACTCTTTAATGTCAAAGTTATTAAAAATGTATTTAGATGTCACTGAAGTAAAAAATATGGCTACTCTTTTTGGGGATGTGTGAATTCTTATTTTCTGGGAATCGATACAAAGCTTTCAAGTAGAAGGTATAACTTTTTCATTGTTGTTTTAGGGAGAACATATTAAATTTTCTGTGCTATGTTTTATCACGACATCAGTTATAGGGAGGGGATGAAACCCTGAGTGGGTATATTGTTTGATATGGGTATGGTCAGGTCTAAGGTCAATGTTTCAGCCACATGGGAATGGCAGAGCTTCTTCAGGTACTGCTCAGGTTAGCAACAAAGCCTGCCTTGTGTGCATGTGCAGGTGTTGACAGTGTATGCAGAAAATATCCATTATAGCTTGCTCCTGTGAGGCTTATAACCTGCAGGTTGTTCTACAGAAATGCTCCATCAAACTTAGCTAAACCGGCTTCCTTATTGAGTTCCATGACACACCCTGCTTCCTTTTTTGTCTGTATAAAATAACCCTGCTTCCTTGACTATCTGTATGTAATTTCCTGGCCTCCCTGTCTAGCTGTATAAAATAACCCCACTTCCCTGTTCAACTGAATATAATAAACATGCTGAGCCCAGACCACAGTATCCCAGCTTTTCTGTCCATGCATCTATGTGTCTGTGTCTGCCCTTTCTTCATTCCCTCACTGCCCCAGTTAGGTCAGTCCCTGGAGCCATGCCAAACCTCAGCAATAGATAGTGTCTTTTATTGCATTTTCCTTTTAAGAAGCTGGACAAGGCTGGGTAGCAGTGGCACACACTTTTGATCCCTGTACTTGGGAGGTGGAGGCAGGTAGATCTCTGTGAGTTCAAGGTCAGCCTGGTCATCGAAGTTGGTTCCAGAATATCTAAGGCTACACAATGTAACCCTATCTTGGAAAAGAAAAAAACAAAACAAAACAAAACAAAAAACTGGACAA
Organism: Mus caroli; assembly: GCF_978045245.1. Taxonomy (NCBI): domain Eukaryota; kingdom Metazoa; phylum Chordata; class Mammalia; order Rodentia; family Muridae; genus Mus; species Mus caroli. The sequence goes on from NW_028227262.1 coordinate 141,987,546, forward strand.
GCCCAGTTAGATTATCTTTCATATAGACCAAAGTCTCTAAAGTCTATGAGAACAACACACAATCTGCTTTTTAAATTTACATGTGTTTCAGTTGCTAAATTCTCTTAACAATTATTTTGTTTTATGTATGGCAGAAGCCTTGCAAAATGAAACAAGTTCATCTATTTAAGCATCAGGGGTTGTTTTCAGATTCAAGATTTTTATCTGTGTTACTAAAAACTTTTTTTTTTCAGATTTAATCATGTCACCTACTAACTTTAAAAGTAGCCATCACTGTAATATTTAAATAGCACAAATGTTAAGTAGCTTAATTTTAAATTTGACCATGGTAACATGAGAAACTTGTTCAAGTACCTATACATTTACATTAATATGTACATGTCAATAACATCTATATATTTTTCTACTGTTCTGAAAGATTTCCCTAAATCAATAGCTTCTGTTACAAGGTATTAAGTTTGTAATTGTCAATGTGCTGTCATAGCCTGTTCCTCTAAAATAAATGATCACTGTGCCTTGTGAAGCAAAGATTTTCAAAACTTAAAAGGCAAACTATACCTATATTGCTTCAGGGATAGAGAGATCTATATCTTCAAAACTAATGAATAAAACAAAAAAAGTACAATCACTCTACATCTAATTCCTTCTCTTTTTATCTTTTCTATGGGTTATTGGATGAGAAGACTGGCTGGAGGCATCTGCTGTTCCAGGACACCTTAACTAGCCAAAGTCCATGTTTAAATGCCTCAGTTCCACTTGGGGACAGAAGAAAGCAATCACAAATGGAGAGGGTGGGAAGGACCTGGGAGAGAAAATAGACCAGGGGTGAGGGTGGTGTGGGGACTGATCTAGTATTGGCTGAAGGAAAAGGACTGAAGCCCCGAGGGCCAGCAGAAAGAATGTAAACAGGCAACCTCAGGAAATAGGAGGTTACTCCCCAACCCCCCCCCCCACACACACACACACAATGCAGCAAAAACCTGGGAGGTGAGAGACTCTCAGGACTCACAGGGAGGGACCTTAGATGAAATGCCTGGAACTTATAGAGCCAACCTCCAGCAGGAAGACAGGACATCAAGTGAGGAATGGGGTTGTCAACCCACAGTCACACCTCTAACCCATAATTGTTTCTGTCTGAAAGAATTACAGAGATGGAAATGGAGAGGAGCCTGAGGAAAGGAAGGTCCAGTGACGGGCCCAAAGTGGGATCCAGCTCAAGGGGAGGTCCCAAGGCCTGACACTATTATTAAGGCTATGGAGTGCTCAAAAAAGGGGTCTATTGTGACTGCCCTCCAAAAGACCCAAAAAGCAGCTGAAAGAGTTGGATGCAGATATTTTTACCCAAACAATGGACAGAAGCGACTGACTGCTAATTGTTGAATTAGGGAAGGCTGAAAGAAGCTGAGGGAGAGGCTGACCTTGTAGGAGGACCAGCAGTCTCAATTAATCTGGATCCCCAAGATCTCTCAAACACTGGACCACCAAACAGACAACATACACCAGTTATTATGAAGCCCCCAACACACATACAGTAGAGGACTTCCAGTACTGTGTTCATTCAGAGATGAAACACCTAACCCTCAAGTGACTGGAGGCCCCAGGAAGTTTGGAGGTCAGGTGGGATGGAGGTTAGGGGCATCCACGTGGAGATGGGGTGGGGTGGGGAGGAGTTGTAGGATGTAGAACAGATGGAAGGTGGATGGGGGTTGGGGAGCTAGATCCCACTTTGGGCCTATTGCTGGACCTTCCTTTCCTCAGGCTCCTCTCCATCCCTGTAATTCTTTCAGACAGAAACAATTATGGGTCAGAGGTGTGACTGTGGGATAGCAACCCCATATGGGGAATAAAAAAAAAATTTGAAAAAAAAATGACAGGGCTGGAGAGACAGTTCACTCAGTAAAAGTATTTGCATTACATGTCCAAGAGCCTGACTTTGATATCTAGAAACAAGGTGAGAAAACTGGATATGGGATCATGTGCTTGTAATCCCAGCACTGGGAAGGCAGAGCCAAAAGGATCAGTGTCCAGGCTACTTGGTGAGTTCTAGATCAGTGAGAGACCTTGCCTCAAATAACAACAACAAAAGCAGGTTTTGTGTGTACTTCCATTGTCCCTTTGAATTCATGTGTGTATAAGGATTATTGTTGTAATCCAGGTGAGAAAGTTAAAGACCACTATATATATAAGGCCAATTTAGAATTCTTTATTAGCTAGTGACCAAAAGTAGGCTAGCACTTTGAAAAAATTCTAGGCATCAAAGTTTATAATGGTTAAAAACCACATTGCCATCATGGTTAGGTGTAGTTCAGGGGAACCTGTTAACTTCTGTTTTGACTATATTCTCACAATATTTTTGTTACATATCTGGGCCATGGTCAGGATCATGAAAAATTCTGAATGTGTTGTCAAGGTGGATATGACTGATGGGCTGGAAACAAACTAAGCAGACACAAAATGGAGTACAGGTAAGATCTGTATGAGAAGTGACCTCAGTGACTTCACTGTTGTGTCTGGAGCAGTCTGTTTACATGGAGTCAACCATCACCTCTGGCTTTTACAATCTTTGTCTGTTTGTTTTAAATGGGTATTTATTTCCTTTAAATTTCCAATACTATCCCAAAAGTCCCTCACACGCTCCCCCACCCACTTTCCTACTCCCCCCCACACACACACTTCTTGGCCCTGGCGTTCCCCTGTACTGAGGCATATAAAGTTTGCATGACCAATGGGCCTCTCTTTCCACTGATGGCCGACTAGGCCATCTTCTGATTCATATGCAGCTAGAGACACGAGCTCCGGGGGGTGGAGGGAGGGTACTGGTTAGTTCATAATGTTGTTCCATCTATAGGACTGCAGATCCCTTTATCTCCTTGGGTACTTTCTCTAGCTCCTCCATTGGGGGCCCTGTGATCCATCCAATAGCTGACTGTGAGCATCCACTTCTGTGTTTGCTAGGCCCCGGCATAGCCTCACAAGAGACAGCTATATCTGGGTCCTTTCAGCAAAATCTTGCTAGTGTATGTAATGGTGTCAGTGTTTGGAGGCTGATTATGGGATGGATCCCCGGGTATGGCAGTCTCTAGATGGTCCATCCTTTCATCTCACTTTAATAAGTGTTCGTAAATGCTTTACCCTCCCTTCTATCCCACCACTCATAAGAGGAAAAGAAAAGTTATTAGGACATTAAAGAGGTGGATCTGTTTAGAAATAGTTCTGTGGGATGATTCCAACCTTCATTGTCAAGATATCAGCAGTATAATCCACTAGCAGACAACAAACACAAATCAGCACCAGCGGCTCGATCCAAAATAAACCAGGAGGCTCCACTGGATCAGTGGAGACTGTGAAAATAGCAAGAGACACAGAAAGATCATGAGAACTTCTTTGGTGAGTTACTATCTACAAAGTCACTACAAGCAAAGATCAGCAACGAGATGCAAGTTCAACCAATACCAGAGCATTGTGAGCAGTGATTGGTGACCAAAGCAGAAGCCTGTCCTACTCTCCATAGTCATATTTATGTTCTTTCTAAATGTCATGTGTCCTTTCATGTGTTTACTGTATCAAAACATCCTTTCACCTGTCTCTGCTTTAGCTAAACATTCTTCCACATGTCTACTTTACTAAAACATCCTTTCACCTGTTTGTTCCAGTAAAACATCATTTGACATAACTAAGTTTCCAAAGGAAGCATAAATTTCCAAGTAACTCTTAACCAAATTAAGCTCAGTGTAGATGGCCTTCATCAACCAGACTTTCTTGGTCTGTCTTTATATTTGGATTTATACAGTCTTCATTGAGGCTTTGTCTATCATGTCCTCATGGCGAACTATGCCTGGTATTGACAAGTCCACATATCTAATTTTTTATTCACTAAAGAATAAAGTTCAAGATTTCTACTTCAAAATATTAGACTAACTTTAGACACATTTCTAGGGGTGCCTCAATTTATGAAATCCAGTTAGCTCCTTTAGAAGTGACTGTCTAGATACCTCTTTCTCTAGAAGCTTGCCTGACAATCTAAGTCAGTTGCTAGTACCTTCACTGTCAAAACACATCTACTTTATTGTGTCTTCTTCCCTGGTCTGCCCTCATCAGCACTGCATATATACAAAAACATAAGAGATGTTCTATTTCCCAAGATTTTGAGAACTACATCTCTATGTAGCACTTTGAAGAAAGGATTGCTGTCACCCATTTATTTTGTTCCCTTCAATGACCTGGAACCCCATGGTATTAGGTCTTTCTATTGCTACTGACTTTGTATAGATTGCTCATTAGCATATAATGGATTCTGGTTAGATGATGGGTATGTTGAAGAAGACTTTTTTGGGCAATAAGATGATGACTGAGGTCAGAATGAACCACTTTCTATATAAACCCAAGGCCAGAGCTAGGTGGGCCCCCAGAATATATTCCATGGACTTGAGAAAATCATATCCATATTTAGATCAGTAGATAAAAACAGCACTTTTATACAACAAATAATAAAATTAAAAATTAATAGGTTGGGCATATATCCAGAAAATGCTCCAGCATGTAATAAGGACACAGATGAATGGATTCAGAAAATGTGGTGCATTTACACAATGGAGTACTACGCAGCTATTAAAAACAGTGAATTCATGAAATTCTTAGGCAAATGATTAGAACTAGAAAATATTATCCTGAGTGAGGATAAAGGAACACAACATTGTATGCACTCTCTGATAATCCCAGAAACTTAGAATACCCAAGATACAATTCACAAACCACATGAAACTCAAGAAGAAGGAAGACCAAAGTGTGAATAATTCAATCCTTCTTAGAAATGGGAAAAAATTCCCATGGAAGGAGTTACAGAGACAAAGTTCAGAGCAGAGACTGAAGGAATGACCATCAAGAGACTGCCACACCTGCAGATCCATCCCATATACAATCACCAAACTCAAGACACTTTTGTGGATGCCAACAAAGTGCTTGTTGACGGAAGCCTGTTATAGCAGTTTCCTGAGAGGCTCCACCATTCCTTACAAATACAGAGGTGAATGCTGGCAGCCTACCATTGGACTGAGCACAGGGTCCCCAATGAAGGAGCTAGAGAAAGGATCCAAGGAGCTGAAGGGGTTTGCATATCCATAGGAGGAACAACAATATGAACTCACCAGTACCCCGAGAGATTCCAGGGACTAATCCACCAACCAAAGAGTACATATGGCGGAACTCATGGTTCCAGCTGCATAGGTAGCTGAGAATGGCCTAGTTGGTCATCAATAGGAGGAGAGACTCTTGGTCCTGTGAAGGTTCTGTGCCCCAGGGGTTGTTGGAGGGGAAACCAGGAAAGGGGATAACATTTGAAATGAAAATAAAGAACATATCCAAAAAAAGTAGTATGTTGAACATTATTATCCCATGTCTACCCAGTTTTGTTAGTGAGCAATTATGATAGACTTGTCTTGAGACTGTTCATATTGTTCATGGATTGTGTCCTTTTTCTGTTTTCTATGATATACTATCAATGTAGAGATTAAGAAAGTTGGTCAGTTGTTGTTCCCCAAAACCAAACAAATGCAGAAACCAGAATTTATTCAACTTAATCCCACATCCTAGTTGACTCTTCTAGGTATAAAATCATATTTTTACATTTAATCAATATATTTGATTCAAGGAGGTTTGAAGACTTTTAAGATAAATTGCCCTAACTGGATTTCATTTGCTGTGGAAATTCCTTGAATGTAGAGCTTTGAACCTAGGTCACATCATCTTCCACACTATTTGTGCCTAATAAGCCTCATAACTGTCACTGGGACTCATACTTTCTCAAATGGAAACATTTATCTACTGATTCTACAGTTGGGGGCCTTGCTGAAGCTAAGTATATACCGAACACAAATAATCATCTTCCTGGGCTCTGATCCCACACAGGATTATCCACAGATATTTTTATTCACAGAGGGTGTGTCTTATTCAGAGAGTTCTTTCTTTTAGCCAGAGGCTGTTCCAACTTCTACATGTGTTGGAACTCTTCAGAAACTGGCAGTGGCTTAGGCTCTTATGTCTGTCATTGTACCTGAGGGGATATATTAAAGAGCCAACCAAAAAGAAGGCTAAGGAAAAAAATCCTTGTGTTAATAATGTAATCTTCCTCCTAACTGTATTGGAAGGTCTCACTAGACAGATGGTCCATTGATGCGAAACTTATATTTCACTCTCATGTCCCATCTTGCCATGTCCAGAAGCCTCTTCATCTTCTGTGTAGTTTCTTTTCATCAACTTGCTATGGATTACACTGGAGTCACTTGTAATTCTTCTCTAAGAATCTTTAGATTCTTCCATCTAAGCTGATACTGTACCACAATTGCCTCGTGAGAGAAGCCATTGCAGAACAACCCCTGTTTGTGAGAAACAGCTGTAGCATGAGCTCCATATGGCTTCTTCCTCTGTTTAGTCACATCTAGGAAGACCAGAAACAGTATCACAAGGTCCTAGACTACAGGGCCAGCAATCCATTTTAGGGGCATCTCTTTCAAGGCCCAGTTATAGTTAAAATTAAATATACAAGAAATTTATCTTCCCCCATAGGCCTTCTTTTAAAAATTCAGAGGGGATAAAAAAATTTCAAGAACTCATTTTAACTAAAAATAATAAAATTACCAGAAACACGTTTGAGTTTAGTAATTTGTGCTCTAGGGAAGACTAATAAATCTAGTTTGCTAGGGCCAGAAACCTTCCCCAAGTGTTTAAACTAAATTTGTTTGTGAAAAGATTGTGATCCATCACCTAGTAACATAAAAAGAAAGCTTAGTACTTAGAAGTACTAACTACTTAGTACTTAGAAAGCTTAGTACCAATTGGTTACAAAGCTCTTTTACAGAAAAATCACTGCCAAACTCTCTAATTTTAGTGCAAACCTTTGCAAACTAGATAATGAGCTGAAGTCCCAGGCATCCTAGGGATTTACTAAAAGTGAAAGACTTTGAGCTAAATGCTAATTATACTCTCAAATCCCTGTAGTTTACTCCTGTCCCTATTGTTGTTCATAGTGACCCTGCATGATGAAAAATTTTAAAGCAACGCCATTTGATGAAGAAGAAGAAGACATTTAATTTTAGTCTTTCATCCGTGAAAACAGCAACATCTCAGAGAAGAAACTTCTCACAACTCAGAAATGTAAAAATAGGCCCTATTTTTAAAGGTGATGCGAATTGTTAATTGTACTGCTAATGTTCTCTCATTCTCCACAATGTTCTTATGTCAAATGCCACCCCCATAGCCAGAGAAAGTAGCTGCTCCTGGCAGCTTGTGAGGTCACACAGCACCCCTCCTGAGCTGCCAGCCCAGGCATCTGGTTCCAGAAAGCAGAAAAGGCTCTCTTCCTGCCTGCCTGACTGTGGGAAGAAAAAAGAAGAAGAAGAAGAAGAAGAAGAAGAAGAAGAAGAAGAAGAAGAAGAAGAAGAAGAAGAAGAAGAAGAAGAAGAAGAAGAAGAAGAAGAAGGAAGAAGGAAGAAGAGAAAGAAGAAGGAGGAGGAGCCCATTAATATTGCTTCCTTCTGTGTCTCTGTTCAGGGACTCACAGCTGATGGAGCCCTCAGCTGCTTCTGTTATCACAGAAGGACAGGTGTGATTATCTTGTTTAATATCCTGTAAGAGGAAATGTCCCAGGCAGAAATCGTGTTTAAACAGAAAGTCCCAACTTCCTTAGAATTTATATAGTCTCAAAGAAAAGTCAGCACTTGGACAGAAGGACAAAAATGACTGTGAGTTTGGTGCTCCTCCACTTCACTTGTACTTCCTTGATATTTTTTTTCACAGAAAACCAGAAATTCAATGTGTTTGGACCAAGTTTCTTGTCTCAGAATAAAGAAGAAATGGATGATTGACAGCGGGTATCAATATCACCAATGTTGTTGACCAAGGACTGCAAGAAAGGTCTCTAAGAAATGACTTAGATTGTCCCCTCACAGATTCCTTCTCTGGAGCTTACATCAAGAATGATGTTTTTCGTAAACATCAAGAATGTCCACATCCAGATCTTCTGTGATATTGAGGTTTGCATCTTTAAATGCTACCGTGCTAAAGGGAGTTGAGCATGTTTAAAAATGGCGAGCTCGTGCAGATGGGGAGGGCAGGCCCCAGGTCCAGTGCTCAGGCTTTGATTGTTCTGCCTTTACTCTCAAGATACCTGAGTGATGTTGAATAACATCCCCGAGGTTCTATCTTCTAATCTAGGATACGGAGAAGATACTATTGTTGCCAATTTTACATGGTTATTGTGCAGACATTTTTTATTTTAAGCTAGAGGACAATTTTATTAAAGTTTGAAAAGAAAAATCCTGGAGAAGACATTCTGTAAATCTTGGCAGCTGCCCAGATGATAACAGAGAAGAAAAGAGGAGTGCGTGCATGAGGGCATGGAGGGGTGAGCGAGCAGGTGTCATGCCATTTGAGTTAAGCAGGCATGGAAGTCTGTCATTTAGTGGCAGTCAGCTACATGACAGGGAGGGGAGCTTTAGAGAAAGACTGACTACCAAAGCAAAGCAACGGGAAGCCCAAATTGTTAGGAAAAGCATGTGCAGTTTGGAAATGGAAGGAAGGACAAAGTTTATCCTTCTTTGATTGATTCAGAAAAGTGGACAGAATTACCAAGCTGTGTATACCTGCTATGGGACATCAACTAATTAAAGGTACACCATCTAATTAAAGGGCTTATTGTTCTTTTAGATCTTTAGCATGGCTTGAGGGGCTCCGTTATCCAGGTGATTGGCATGGACTGCATAAACATCGACTATTAGGGCTCTGTATCCATGCCAGAGGTTCTATTCTACTGACAAGGAGATTCACCTCGGTTCCCAAATGTACCCTTCTCTGAAGAGGAGGAAACTTGATCAAGGATTCAAGCCTCCAAACACTTCTGGCATCTCTGGTTTCTGACAGGGATGAAGTGGCCAAGAAGCCCAAGATTATTTTAATATTTTAGCCAAGAAAGACACTTGTAACTTCCCTTTGGGGACTTTTTATCCTAAATTGGTTTGCCAGTTTCTATCTCCTGTTCTCCTCATCCCTGTTCTAAAGAAGAAACCCTAAGTACCATTAGAGAGTTGGGGAGATAACTCTTAGATTCTTCACCCGGAATGGAATATTTAGGGTGGCAATTCAGGTGCCCCTATAGTGCAACCATCTAAAAGGAGCCCAAAGGTGCATGTATGGTTTTGCTTGTACATGTTATATAATGAGGAAAGAAAGTTCTTGACCAGTATGTGGTAAGAGATGTGAGAGAAAAGGAGAGTTGCAAGCCCTAGGAAGGGAGCCAGGAGAAGCCAGGCAGGGTGGGTTTCTCCATTCATGGATCATTGGAATCTCCTCCTAGCCTCACAATGGCATTCGTATATTTGGGAATAGAACCTGTTTTTTACCCCTTTGGCCTCCAAAGCTGGACTCAAGAGCAGTGAACCTAGGATCGTCTTTCAGGCTGTTACTAAGTGTGGCTGGAGTGGCTAGAATCAGTGTGATGTCCTTCCCCAGTAGCATCTAGAGAGGGAGACACTTAGAGGTGGTGGGGAAGTGAGGGCAGGAACTCAAGGCAGGACCTGGAGGCATGAAACAAAATGACCACAGGAGACTGCTGCTTACTGGCTTCTTCAGGTTGTTTCTTACATAACCCAGAACCACCTGTCCAGGGTCATCATGATCTAATGTGAGCTCAGATACCCCACATTGATCGTTAATCATGAAAATGACCTACAGTCTTGATGGTCAAGAGCGTCACAGGGCAAGCTAGAGGATGAGGAATCTGCCATGGTCATTTTATTGTTCATACTAATAGCTAACTTCTAATAAATCCTCATCAATTCTGTGTTCTTTACTAACCCTGTACCTCCCCACAGCTGTTTCACCTTAACCAATGCATCCCATCACTCCAGGAGCTGTGAGGTCTCCTCATTCTGCTCAACCCAGGCTTTCCACTTCTAGCATGATCTATGCAGGCATCATATGTCTTCTTTTTCCTCTTGTCAGAGTTTATCAGTACAAACTGTCAAATGGTCTAAGAGAGAGTTTGAAGCAGAAATCATTTTTCTGTCCTTCTTAAAAATCTGCTAGTAATTCCTAGAAACTGAAAACTCATGTCAACTCTTTACTTTAGCCCCTGTCACATCTCCAACCTCAGATTACCCTCACCAGCCTTCACTATAGTCCTGGAACATTCAGGGATGTTTCCCACCTTAAGGGCTTTGCAATAATGCCTTCCCCTATACCTTGAGCATTGGCTCCAGAAAACCCACATGCATAGTACAGATCACAGTTAGAAGATCACCTTATTTTTTGTTTGTTTGCTTTGTTTAAAGTGGGATGTGTTCCTGCCTCCCTGCCTCCTCCCTGCCTCTCTGCCTCCCTGCCTCCCTGCCTCCCTGCCTCCCTGCCTCCCTGCCTCCCTGCCTCCCTGCCTCCCTGCCTCCCTGCCTCCCTGCCTCCCTGCCTGCCTGCCTGCCTTCCTGCCTTCCTGCCTGCCTGCCTGCCTGCCTGCCTGCCTTCCTGCCTTCCTGCCTGCCTGCCTGCCTGCCTGCCTGCCTGCCTGCCTCCCTGCCTGCCTGCCTGCCTCCCTGCCTGCCAGCCTGCCAGCCTGCCAGCCTGCCAGCCTGCCAGCCTGCCAGCCTGCCAGCCTGCCAGCCTGCCAGCCTGCCAGCCTGCCAGCCTGCCAGCCTGCCAGCCTGCCAGCCTGCCAGCCTGCCAGCCTGCCAGCCTTCCATCTATCTTTTGACAGGGTCTCACTATGCATCTTTAGCTTGCCTGGAGTTCACAGAGATCCATGTACTTTTGGAGTCCTGGGATTAAAAAAGTGTGCCACCATGTCTAGCTCACTGAAATTAGATTCAGTGGCTGTTCAGCAAGCTCGAGGAGCCTCCTGTCTCCCTTTCCCCAGCACAGCGATCAAAGGCATGAGTTACAGTCCCTGGCATTTTATGAGTGTGCTGTGGATCTAGTCCTTCTGTGTTTGTAGTAAATACTGTGCAGACAGCAATCCCCTCCCCTCTCGCAGGCTACCTTAAAAGAGGAGAGTTCCCTGAATACCCCACCTAAAGTAGAGCATCACTGAACTCTTTGTTTGTTTGTGCATTTATCACCAGAAAATAAATAGTTTACTCATGCCATTACCCAGCCTCTGCTCTGAGCAGAAGCTGGAGCTCTGTAAAGGCAGTGGCCTGATTGGCACTGCACAGTAGGATTCACTGAAAGCCCCCGAGAGTACCTGCAACCAGTCACATGACTTAACTGTGAAGGTCCAAAGGCTACAATACAAGAAGATTTTAAAGATGAGAGTTGTTTTTCCAATCACTTCTTTAATGCCCTTTATCCCAGTCATTGATATGGGAAAACTAATTTCAAGTTGAGTTTGAGGACATCTTATTCTCTTTGTTTCTTCTTTTTCGTGTGTACATGAATGTGGTATATACATGTGTGTAGGTACATGTATATGTACACATCTGAGACCTGACTTATGTTTTCTTCCCTTAAATGAAGATTCCTGTGATTATGTCAGTCATACCTACACAGGCAAACCTCCTGACCTTACTCCTTACTCACACTTGCTTGCCAAATCCACATTTTTAAATTTACAGAACCAATATGGAGAAGTAAATCTATTTAAAAGACTAGTATTTGGCCTGCCATGCTAAATGACATGAATACAGTTTTATTCATGACATGAATACAGTTTTATTCTAAAGGCACATCAATTTTGTACAGTGTTACAATTAAATTTCATCAGCTGAACGTAAAGGGATTCATTTTCTAGAAATTAAGTACTGCTTAAGAAATAAATTGTATTCTTTTCTGTTTTTCATTATCTAGTTTGTGTGAGCTCAAATCGGCCATGCTTTCCCACAGCCGCAGTTTTTCAATTTTAAGGTAAGGGAATAGGATTTCAATTCTTTAAAGTCCCTTTAGCTAGAAGCCTATCTACAACTCTCCTACCATTCAATTTTATATTCAAAATTACATTTCAAAAGCAGGTAGAAATTTTACTTTTTCTGCAGTGCATCAAGAACTAGACTTTGCCTTTGTATTTCTATCTATCTATCTATCTATCTATCTATCTATCTATCTATCATCTATTTATTCAGGTATTTATTTATTTTGTTCTATTTTGTGTGCCTGAAGCCTAAGGAGTCTGTGGCTTGCAACTAGAAAAATAAGACAGCTCTGAGATGCTCATAAAAAAAAAAATTGGTACAACCTTTGTAACTGCCCTAATAAACTGAAATTTCTTGAAACTATTTTTTTCTCACAGGAAATAATGTTATACCTGTCACTTTTGGGCATAATAAGAAACAGTATATTATATGACTCCTGAGGGTATAAATCTTCTTCTAAAATATGTTATTGCTTTCCCATTTTCCTAAACAGCATACTCATTAGAACAATTATTTCAAATACATAGTCAATATCTTATGTGTTCTGAAAATTATATAAAATGAAACACCGAGGAAGAAGACTTCTAAAGCTGGTGAGCATGTTTAGCTTACTTGAGGTTTACTTACTCATGAGGGAGCTCCAGTGCAGGAGAGAGCCTACAGGAGGGAGCTCCAGTGCAGGAGAGAGCCTACAGGAGGGAGCTCCAGTGCGGGAGAGAGCCTACAGGAGGGAGCTCCAGTGCAGGAGAGAGCCTACAGGAGGGAGCTCCAGTGAGGGAGAGAGCCTACAGGAGGGAGCTCCAGTGCGGGAGAGAGCCTACAGGAGGGAGCTCAAGTGCAGGAGAGAGCCTACAGGAGGGAGCTCCAGTGCAGGAGAGAGCCTACAGGAGGGAGCTCCAGTGCGGGAGAGAGCCTACAGGAGGGAGCTCCAGTGCGGGAGAGAGCCTACAGGAGGGAGCTCCAGTGCGGGAGAGAGCCTACAGGAGGGAGCTCCAGTGCGGGAGAGAGCCTACAGGAGGGAGCTCCAGTGCGGGAGAGAGCCTACAGGAGGGAGCTCCAGTGCGGGAGAGAGCCTACAGGAGGGAGCTCCAGTGCGGGAGAGAGCCTACAGGAGGGAGCTCCAGTGCGGGAGAGAGCCTACAGGAGGGAGCTCCAGTGCGGGAGAGAGCCTACAGGAGGGAGCTCCAGTGCGGGAGAGAGCCTACAGGAGGGAGCTCCAGTGCGGGAGAGAGCCTACAGGAGGGAGCTCCAGTGCGGGAGAGAGCCTACAGGAGGGAGCTCCAGTGCGGGAGAGAGCCTACCGGAGGGAGCTCCAGTGCGGGAGAGAGCCTACAGGAGGGAGCTCCAGTGCGGGAGAGAGCCTACAGGAGGGAGCTCCAGTGCGGGAGAGAGCCTACAGGAGGGAGCTCCAGTGCGGGAGAGAGCCTACAGGAGGGAGCTCCAGTGCAGGAGAGAGCCTACAGGAGGCATTTGTTGTTTGATATCTCTAAGCTATTGGTTTAAAACTGGTAAGAAGACATCAGACTTCATTACATCTACTAAATTTATACATTGTGTTTTATTATGTACTATTCTTAATACAACTACAGTTAAAGTATGTCTAACCTGCTCTAATAATATTAATACGAAGAAATCTGATCACAAATCTACACAAGTGCCCTGAGCACTGGCCAGCAGAAGGAGGTGGGTTCTCTATTGAGTCTCCATTCTTGCTTCTGTTACTATTCATCATCAGCCATGGGCCATTCACTCTTTTCATGTGTGCTTACGAATTCATAACTTAAACATCCAAATTATTACAAGTGTCTTCTCTAACTTGAAGCATCAATTGTTTTGTTGTTGTCTGCAGAAAGAGCAGAGGAGGTATATTAGATGGAAGGTCAGCGCTCAGGAAACCACTGGATGCTTCCTGCAGAGCAGTGTTTCATTATAAATTATCTTTATATTGCTGTAATCTGTAAATGTTCTATTGGGAAGCCATAAAACATTTTAGATAATGATTCCTACTCTAAAGATGCATGCAATATATTTATTATGCACTACTCTTAATATTACCATCTCTTATTACTCTACATAACTGACAATAGCATTCCTATCATCAACTGATCATACATCAAACAGACAGTGAAGGCCTTCTTTATATCAAGTATTGTGCTAAACTCTGGAGATACAAAGGAGATAATCTGGCTAGAACTCTGCAGCTATACTTGTTATATGTTAGAGGAAAAAAGAGGCTCTAATTGTAATTAAGACTGTATCATCATGCTAAAAGCAATGTGCTGAGCCAAGACAACAACTTAATAAATGAAATTCTCAAGGAATTTATCAACTTGTATCAGGAATAAAGAATAATTTATAAGCATCAGGGCTTAGACATATTCATGTGTGGCTATCCTTGTGACTTTGCTGAGAGTTTTCCTCTAAATTATTTAATTGCAAAGGGAATCTGGCATGACATGGAGAACTCAATAGCTTTAGAAGCAGAAAAGGAAAATAATGATTAGTGAGGTGACCTTTGCTCAAGATTTCAGATCCATTAAATAGTGTGGCACATTCTAATTAACATTCTGAAATTGAAACTTCTAAGGAGTATCAGGTATAGTAGAGCAGAAAATGTTAAATGCCACCCAGACATTTTACTGTAAACAGAGCAAAATTACAGAGATGCCTTATTTTTGATCCTATAAGCATGCTTTATGTGAAATATTTATATCAACTGCCAAAAAAGTCTTTGTCTAAATCCATTTAGGATGTATAGCATATTGTATTGGGACAACATCTCTTTCTCTTTGTGTGTCATAATGCATTCAGTGATGATTTGAATGTCTGACCCTCCTGTCTCTACTTCTTTAATACTGGATTAAAGCTGTGCTCCACCTGTCCCTGTTTTATATAGTCCTGGGAATTAAGCCCAGGGCTTAATGCATACTAGGCAGGTATACTGCCTGCTGAGCTATGCATTTTCTAAATGACAAGTCTTAAGATACAAAGTTATTATTTCACCACAGCTGTTACAAAGGTTAGATGGTTCAACAGCTGAAGCCTTGATCCTGAGCTGATTAAGTAGTCTTTATCAACTGCCCCCTACTAAACTGTAACTTAGCAATTCCCATTGAACTCTTCATGTTCTTTTCTGTTATGAGTCCATCTCTTGAGATCCTCATCCTAACTGCCCTGTACTAGATCACGTCTTCCTGTGAGCACTACCCCTAATCTTGTAATAAAGGAAGGACAGAAGAGTGTTAGAGAAAAAAAATGGCTCTGTAATTAAGGCCCAGTTACTTTTCTATTGCTACAATAAAGCAGCATGACCAAGGCAACTTATAAAAGAAATCATTTAATTTGACTTGTAGTTTCAGAGGATTACAGCTCACAGGTAGTACAAAGTAATAGCTGATATCTCACATTTTAATCTTAAACCAGGAGGCAGAGAAAGAAAGGCCTGGGGAATGGCCCAAATCTTTTGAAACCTCAAATCTCACTTCCAGTGGCACATCTCCTCCAATATGGCCAAACCTCCTAATCCTTCCTAAATAGTTTTACCAACTTGGGATGTAGTCTTCAAATATATGAATCTATGAGGCCCATTCTCATCCAATCACCAACATTTTACATATTCATTTTTTGTAAAAATTTATTTAATTTTTATTTTATGTGTATGAGTGTTTGTATGCAGGTATATATGTATACTACATAGATGCCTAGTACCAATGGAGGGCAGAAAAGGACATGAAATCCACAGGAACTAGAGGTACAAATAGCTGTGACCTGGTATATGGAGATTAAGAACCGAACCCAGGTCCTCAACAAGTTTTCTTAACTGCTAAGTCATCTCTACAGCCTGTTTACTTTCTTGATGGAATCTTTGAAGACAAGGTATTGTTTTGCACAATTCTCAACATCATTTTTTTCTTTCTTAGTATGGTCTCTTCCCTGGGGTTTCCTAGTCTGTGGGACTGTGTTATGATCATTAATATATATCAGAAGCACATTGAAGTGCTGTGAAATTTCTACACTGTGCTGTTTACATATCCCTAGCTCTCCATTTACTGTTCATGAGCTAGTAACTTGCGGTCAGTGATAATTCTGAGAGCTGTATCTTTCAAACTCTTAGCAATATATTCCAGTTAACTAGGGAGCTTTCCAAACATCAGTTGCCTAAGCCTTGGTTTGGGAACTCCTGTGGTGACTTCACTGTGAAAGTAAGGTTGGGAACCACTGAGAATGAGGAAAACAGTATGTCTTAGTTATTATTTTGTTGTTGTGAAAGACACCATGACAAAAACAACTCTTAAAAAAGAAAGCATTTAACTGGGGGCTTTCTTACAGCTTTTAAAGAATGACTCCATTATCATCATGGTAGGAATCAAGCATGGTGCTGGAACAGTAGATGAGAGTTTTACATCCTAATCTGAGGGCAGCAGAGGGAGAGAGAGACAGAGACAGAGACAGAGACAGAGACTGGGCCTAGAGTAGGATTTTGAGACCATAAAGCCCATCTCTGGGAACATACCACCTCCAACAAGGCCACACATCCCAATCCTTTTCCAACAGTTCCAGTTACTGGGAACCAGTTCTCAATCATATAAGCCTATGGGTCATTTCCTTTCCAAACACCACACTCCACTCCCTAGATCTCAGAGGCTTATTATAGCCATTTCATAATGAAAAATACATCCAGTCTGGCTTCAGAAGTCCCCATAGTTTTTTAGTCTTAAGACTGTTTAAAAGTCCAAAGTCTTTTTTGAGATTCAAAGAAATCTCTTAACAACAACTCTCTGTAAAATCAAAATCAAAAAGCAGTACAATTTGATGTACTTCCAACATATAGTGGCACAGAATATACATTATCATTCTGAAAGGGATGAGAGGGGCATAGTGAGGAAATTCTGGACCAAAGTGAGAATAAAATCCAGCAGGGCAAACTCCAAATTCTACAACTCCTAATTGATGTTAAAGGGTTTCTGACGATGACACGTTTCTCTGTCTTGGGCTGGTTCTACACTCTTAGCAGCTCACCTTGGTAGGTACCCCACAACTCTGGCATCATGGTATCTACAATGAAATCTAGGCTTCTTTTTACAGCTTCAGGCAATGGCCTATCTGATTTTCCATGCAGGGACACCCCTGACACATGCCTGGTATCAGCAGCTTTCCTTAGCTATGGAGGAAGACTCCACAACTCCTTTCCTGTATCTTTCTTGACTCTAAATCCATGTGGTTGAAGATGCCAAATTCTACTGCTTGCTGGACCTGAAATCTGACCCTCTCCTAAATTGTATTTGTATAAGCTTTCATTGTTATGGATTCCTTAAGTGTTCTTTAATTCCTTTTCACAAATTGGAGGATTATCTTGAATGGACTCTTGCCCTTAGGGCGCTGCTTCCTCTATCCCATTTTGAATCTGGCCTTTTAAAAAACTTTTTATTTCCTTGAGTGATCACTAATAACCACATTAGAAGTCAATTCGGGATTGTCTTGAAATCTCCTCAGTCAACATCAACCCCAAAACTCTTCAATTTAGTCTTAGGCAGACATTTTGGAGAAGAGGAAAAAAGCTCGGGTTCTTTGCCAAAATGTCACAAGAAAGGTCTGTAGTCCAGTTGGTAGTATTCTTGTCCTCTGAAGCCTCTTGAGCTATGTTGTCCAAGTTGCCCTCAGCACCACCGTCATCCATATTCCTTCCAGGATGACCCATTTATCCCAACTGAAAGCTTTCAACTGCCTTTTTAGTCCACAGTCGCAGTTTTTCATATCCTTCCAAATAATAATATGGTCAGACATGACCCCCATTTCTGGTCCTGGCTTCTGTCTTAGTTATTGTTTTGTTGCTGAGAAGAGACACCCTGAACACAGCAACTCTTATAAAGGAAAACATTTAATTGAAGGCTTGCTTACAGTTTTAGAAGTTACTACTATCATCATGGCAGGAAGCAGATAGACTTGGCACCACAGTAGTAGCTGAGAGCTGCTTATCCACAAGCAACAAGCAGGAAGAGAAAGATACTGAACCTAGGGTGTACCAATGAAACCCCAAAGTGCACCCATGGGGGCCCACCTACTCCAATAAGTTCACACCTACTCCAGCAAGGCCATACACCCTAAACTTCTAAAACAGTTCCACTCGCTGAGAATCAAACATTCAAACACATTAACCTGTGGAGGCTATTTTCATTCAAACCACCACCGAGTGTCTTAAATGGAAAAAATCTTACATGCATGCCTGTAATAAATGATTCGAGCTGTGATAACCTGTAGTCACACACCAGTCCCAGGTGTGGAAGGCCACATTGTCATCTGCTTAGTTTAGTCAGCCTTTGGATAGAGCTGTGTTACCTTTAAAGACACATCTCTCATATCCAAGTGGGATTTATTTTTCTCATGCTTACTGCTCACTCGTTATGTGCCTCTAATTTTTTATAGATCGCAAATATCAAAAGTATTTTCCTTCACTTCCAATACGCTGTAGCTGATCTTTGTGGTTACTCCACCCTGAAGGACATCCATCATAACTCTCCCTTCTTTCAGTGTGATAATTTCTGAAGGATACAGCATGGAAAAGAGCAAAACTAAATGGCTTCATGGTGGGCGGGTCTCACAACTACCATCACAACCATAGAGTCAAGGTGAACTTTATCAGTCCTGGGTCACATTGAAAACCAACCCTTTTCATACAGTGAGCTACACTACAAATGTCACCCACATCTTTTCTTTCTATTCAAAGTCCATAATCCAAATTCTATCATGAGAAAAATATAAGAAAAATCATAATTGAGGAGTGTGCTTTTATAACATTTTTAAAAGATTGACAGTGTGACATGATCTAGAGTCATTTGGGAATGGGGAAGCTCAATTGAGAAGTAACCCCAATCGGATTGGCAGGAGGCCAAGCCTGTGCTACATTTTATTAATTGATTGATTGATTGTTTTCCACTCCAGAAATTTTTGTTCCTTTTATTAAAAATGTATTTTTTCTTGCATAATGTGTCTTGATTATTGTCCCCTCCCTTTATTCCTCTCAGTTCCTCCCTGTCTCCTCTTCCATTTGGATCTATCCCTTCTGTCTCTCTTTAGAATGAAAATGAAAAAGGCTTTAATTGGGTAATAATAAAACATGATATAATCATGTGACAAGTATTTACATATGTGGTAAATTTTGATATTACCTTTGCAACATTTCCATAAATCTAAAACTACTTTAAATTAAAATTTTATTTTAAAAATCTAATGTTTGATTGAGAGCCACAGGATCATAAAATTTTTAGGTAGCAATGGTACTTAAATTCTGACCCAATGCTATTAAATTAATGATCCCAAAAGTGAGCATTTACCACAATCACCTTTGGGACTCTTTAACCCTGATTATTCTGCCCTGATCCCCAGAGATTTGGTAGGGCTCAAGGATTTGATATTCTAAGAGCCCAGAAGATATTAGTCTGCTAGTCCATATTCGAAACCGCTACTGGGGGTGAGGGAGGGAGTCTTGGGACTCAAATGGAGTTTTCATTTGTTCATTTTCATCAATAAAAAAGGTGAGTCAGGTTTATTTGAAAGGATTTCTTCCTGTCTTTGTGCAAACCTTGATATCATAATCATTGATATATAATGCTTTTCTTAAATCTTCAGTTAATTTTTTAAATTGCACATTTGGTTTTTCATAATTAGTAACTGTTTTCTTTGTCAAGTTTGGTTCTGGGGAAAGCTACTTATAAGCGATTGCTAGAAATTTCCAGATAAAGGGTAGCTTTGTCCTAATAATCTACATGAATATGGTGCTTATCTTAGAATGAACTTAGAATTTGTCGCCTCAATAATGTATGCCCTAAAATAATCGGATGAGAGGAAGCCCATGTTTGGATGCTTGTACCTGTGGTTCGTGTCTGTAAAGACAGATTCTGAAAGAGAAGTGTAGGAGGGCTAATCAGCTTGACAAATGTCAGAGGGCTCACAGCACAGATTTGGATTGTCTTGTTAGCTTGTTAGCGGTTGGGCTTGTGTGGGGGTCAGGATGTATACCGCGTGAGACTTTGAGCATGAAGCTGTCAATGCCCTGATTTGAAGAGTCCTCAGAACTGCTTGCTTCAAGACTTGCTGAGAATAATGACATCTGTATCATTTTTTTAAATGGATCTTCAGCTGTGGATAATTAGTTTAAAAGGAGAATATTTAGTTAGCTGGGGGAAGGGGTTAAGTTTATGGTATTTCAAAATAAGCTGGATTTAGAGAAGGCAGATCACTGAAAGCCTTTGACAGGGTATTAATTCCTTTCATGCACATGGTTTTATTTCACCTTAGATCTTTACGAAAATGTTTGAAAATTTTGTGACTTTGGTAATTGCAGGGTAAAAATCCACTACATCACTCAGGGTTGTTACCCTGAGCCATAGTCATCTAAAAAGTTTAATCCTGTGAGACTGGTGCTGATTCTTGCTCTCAAACACAAAAATAATAGAGGGTTCTCTCATTCTTAGTTTGACTAGCAGGTTTGTTACAATATCTGGGGCAACACTCTGTATGCACACATCAGAGCTTCGGACCCAGCTGCTGCTCCAGCATATGCTATGTGAAGAGTGAGGACCCTCTTCTCTCTCTGAGCAGCAGATGCGGTTTTCTCCCTCGGAGCATCAGGGAGTGCTTCCCCAAAAGCAACAGCTCAAATGTGAGAAGGGAGCAGCCTGCACTGTGGGGGTGGCACCACTCTGCTCATTCACCTGAGAGAGGAAGGGGGATGCTGGGAATGAAATAGCAGGAGGAAAAAATAGAACTGTCTACTGGGGGACTGACATCTAGGATTGTCAAAAGTCCTCCTCCAGCTCTTCATACTCAAGTTTATTTAATAATAATCTAGAAGGCAATGGAAAAATAGGCACCATGTTTCAGGAGTTTCTCTTTCACACTGAATATCTTGTCTTTCCCTGAGCTTCCAGAACTCAGTTCTCTTCTCCTAGTTACTTCTGTTCCTCTCTGCTACACTTGTGCCTTTCTGCTCCCTCTTGCTTCTTTTCCTCTCTAGTGGTAAGCCAGGACAATAACAGGACTATGCACTCATGCACTGAGTGACTTTTCTTCTTCTTTCATGTATTGATGCTATGATGATCCATTTTGCTTTGTCTGTTTCTGGTTCCTTCTGTTTCCTGTGGTCCATTTGAGTCCAGGCACAGCCATACTTATCTGCTTGATCCCATTTATGTTTTGTATCTCCAGTGGTTTTTTTTTTTCCTCCATAATATCTGCCATACAAACAAATGGTTAAGCTGCTCTCCAGTGACTTTATCATTTGTCTCTTCTTCTTTTCATTATTTTTCCCACATTTTTATTAGATATTTTCTTCATTTACATTTCAAATGCTATCCCAAAAGTCCCCTATACCCTTCCCCAGGCCTACTCCCCTACCCACTCACTCTCACTTCTTGGCCCTGGCGTTCCCCTGTACTGGGGCATATAAAGTTTGCTAGACCAAGGGGCCTCTCTTCCCAATGATGGCTGAATAGGCCATCTTCTACTACATATGCAGCTAGAGACATGAGCTCTGGGGGTACTGGTTAGTTCATATTGTTGTTCCACCTATAGGGTTGCAGACCCCTTCAGCTCTTGGGTACTTTCTCTAGCTCCTATTTTGGGGGCCCTGTGTTCCAATCCTATAGATGACTGTGAGCATCCACTTCTGTACCCAAGATACAACTTCCAAAACACAAGAAAATCAAGAAGGAAGACCAACACATGGATATTTCATTCCTCTCTAGAATACGGAATAAGATATCCATGGAAGAAGTTGCAGAGAGAAAGTTTGGAGCTAAGATGAAAGGATGGACCATCCAGAGACTGACCCACCCAGGGGTCCATCTCATAATCAGTCACCAAATGCAGGCACTATTGCATATGCCAGCAAGATTTTGCTGAAGGCACCCTGATATAGCTGTTGTCTTTTAATTCTTAAACTACTGGTTCTGCCTTGTATTCTAGCACAGAGCATTGACTTTGCCTGGAATAGTATAAATCATACTTTACACATTAACATTAGTAGTTAAATACAGTCATTGCTTACTAGTTGTGGTTTTGAATAAGAAGTGCCCCACATGAACTCACATATTTGAATACTTAATCCCCAGCTGGTGCCACTGTTTTGGATTTTGTGGAACCTTTTAGGCATGGCTGGCAGAGGTGGATAAACCTGGGCATGCCTTTGAAGGTTAGATTTTAGCCCCATCTATAGTTCCAACTCCTTGGTCAGATCCACTGAGATGTAAGGAGCCCTAGCTACATGCTTTGACCACCATGGAATCTGCCATGTTTTCTTTGCCATGATGACTGTAGCTTCTCAAACTGTGAGCTGAAATCAACCCTCCCTCCCTTCAGTTGCATTTGTCAGGTATCTGGTCATAAGTATGAGAAAAGTAACTAATGCATCAGTGAAGACTGGTTTCCAACTCATGTTTTGAAGTCATACTACATCCTGTAGCGGAAGGATGTAGCAAATGTAGTTCTCTGCCAAACTGGTGGTCCAAGCATGAGGCTGGGAGACATCTCCTTTCTATTTGATTAAACCCAGGAGCAGAAGCTTCCTAGTCATAAAGGGGAAGAAGTGTTTAGAAACAGACACTCACTAAAGGAACTTAGCATTTCCCACTCGTTTAGAAACTTTGTGATTTCACCTGGAAAAAAATAAATAAAAAGGAATGATGGCTGTCTGTCCTCACAGGATTGCTTTGCAGAACAAATGAGATTTATACACATGATTGCAAATGCTACTATCTATGTGTGCTGAACAGATACAGAGGATATTGTTTTCTGTGAAGAGCTATCAAGTACACATTTGGTTATCTTGTCAGTTCCTAACCTGTTCTCACAACTAAGCTTGCTCTCTCTACTGTGATTTCAGCATACTTACCTGCTTATCTGTGGACAGCACACCATGAGGTTTTCTTCTGTGAGAAGCCTGTCAGGATCTTAGGCAGATGCTTCAGGGACTACTGTTCTCTGTATTGATGAAAAACAGGTTTGGGGGCTATGACAAAGGCTGCAATCATTTGCAAAGAAAAAAACCTCAATTGCTTCCACGAGATTAGTCTGTGGGTCAACTTGTGTGGGATTTTCATGGTTGATGATTGATGGTGAAGGGCCCATTTTGCATGGTACCATGCCTGGTCTGGTGGTCCTGGGTTTTATAAAAAAAATTAGGCTGAGCACACCATGAGGAGTAAGCCAGTATGCAACACTTCTCCATGGCAATGGACTCCACCCACTCCTGCCTCCAGGTTCCTTCCCTCTTTGAGTTCCTGCTCTGACTTCCTTTGATAATAAACAGTAATGTGAAGTATTAGCAAAATAAACTCCTTTTTTCACTGAGTGGCTTTGGGCATAGTGTTTCATCAGAACAAGAGAAACCCTGACTAAGATAAAGGTACCTGGGCATAAATCTTTGGCTACTTTTATTGTGTTGTTGGGTAAATGTTCCAACTTCTCAACCTTAAAATCTCTCATCTTGATAACTGTGACAATTGTTTCTTCAGTGTTCTCAAAAAGCAGAGGCCAACTCCCAATAAGTGTTCCATAGTAAGAATGTTGACTGCGTAGTACCAATGTGTTAAACATGGCAAAAGCAAGGCATTGGCTAGTGAAGTGTGAGGCCAGGAGTAAGATGAGAAGGCAGGAAAGAAGCCTGCTTGATACAAATTTTGTTCAATTGTTTACATCAGTATTTAAGCTTCAGATGACTCTCTTGGGCTACTTGGTTCTCTGGTCCCATTGGGGTTGTCATTCTTGGCCCTTTAGCTTGTGCTTTGGAGACAGTGGAAAGATGATACTAAATGTGGTAGTGAATGGTTATAGCATTTGAGTAGAGATTTCTAACATCTTTCACTTAGGGATAACTAGCCCTCAAGGCTTGCCTAATGCCTACGCCATTACTACAGAGAATTCCAAGCCCACTCCAGGGTGTCAAGAGGTAGATTATTCCTTATTGCAACAAAGAAATGATTCAAGGTGACAGATATAGAAGAGCAGTGCACTAGCCTGCTCTTCATTAACAGAGACTAAAGGCCACATAATGGAAATCCTCTTAGGGAGAGCCTGGTGGTACCAAATAATCCTCTTTGACAAGTCTTCCTCTGTCAGTTTTAGGCAAATTAACCACTTCAAAGAAATGGCAATTGTGCCTGTCTTCCAGCTGTGGTGATTCGGAGGCTCAGTGTGATACTTTTAACTGCTTGCCTGATCAAAATGCCTGAAAGCCCTGTCCATTCCTCCAGAGGATCATTAAGAGGAAATGGAAGTGTATCCACTGGTGCCTGCCAATCTTTTCCATCAAATGCTATATTTGACTGACAGGTGACACTCTGCTTCACAGTATGTGGTAAAGTCAGACCAACCCAATCTGGTCCTTACAGGAAATTGAGGAGCCCCAGTCATTTTAGGAAGAAGCCATTTTTTAAATGAGAGTCTGCTGCTCACTCATCTCAGTTTCTTTACTTTCCAGGCTTGGTGTCGGTTCACTTCGGAAACATGTGAATTACTGTTGGGGAAATAGTGTTGTGGGTTTCCTCTACCTACAGCTTTTCATCCAAGCCTGCAGTAAAAAAAGAAATTGAAACTTCTTTATGGCTACTACCTTGCTGATCACTGTTGCTAACTTGATGACTGGTCTGTATCTTTAGTTTATCCATTATCTCCTTATTTCCCTTTGGGTTCCAGCTACTTCTTGCTTGCTTGTCTCATAAATATAGAGCTTGAATTTCTGTGCAATATAAAGTGGGTTGTTCAATAAGACATGTGAATAAAAGATACTCATCTTTATGGATTTTACCATGGTGAGTTTGGGGCATCTAGAATGGATGAAGAATTGGTTTTCTCTGTGTCTAGGTTATATAACATATACCAAAATTATTTTTAAATATAAGAGAAGTTGGAAACTAGATACATCTCCTATGGTGATGCTTCCACATACTTCATTGCCCTGATTTAAGAGCTACTGGTTGGTCCATTAATTTGAACAGCTCCTTTGGGCTCTTTCCCCTTGTCTCTGACTCTATGATGACTGTTCTGAAATGTCTCCATTTCCTTCTGTTCTCTACCTGTGCTTCTTAACAGGCAGTCTCTATTCCTCCTCTGAGAAATCAACATTCCCACTTCACTGAGAAAAAAAAAAGTCCCCAGTATCTTTTAACTAATGCCTAAACGTATATATTCTTGCTTACTTTCTAGTCTGTCTCTTTTTGTAAGTGAAGTTTCATTGAAACATGGTCTTATTTATTCATTTATATATGGTCTACATCTCTGTTTCATAACACAGAGCAGTTCTGAATCACAGGGAAGGAAAACATGCTTAAAATGTTTACCATATAGCTCCTGTTAGAAAGTCTTCCAAGCCCTGCTCTAGGGAAAATGATAATCTTCCTTACAGGAACCTCCACCCAGTCTACCAACTAATTCCTCCTGACATTTGCTTTATCTATCGCCATCAGTTCCTGGTCTTCCTCACATCAATATCTTCTTCACTGGTCATTTCTCTGGTATATGAGTTAAGCTGCTTTAATTAAAGATGGTTCTGTTCTTCACAAGTGATATAAGCATTGCCATACGAAAAATGCCTGCAGGGTCAGAGCAGGGACAGAGGGTTTCTAAGTGTGTTTCCAATGTGGTGGTGGTGATGTAAGATCTAAAAAGGTAGTTTAGCTATAAGGGCTCTGCCTTCATCAGTGGATTAATATTATCATTAGGGAGTAACTAGGGTATCACAAGACTGGATTGATTTCTGAAGGGGGTTGTATAAGAGTAAATTTAGCCCCACTCTGGCCCCTTCCCTCCTGTCTTACCATGGGACATCTCTCTCTTGCATATAATTCATCCATGATCGGCCTTCTGACATCTTATGATGCAGCCAGAAGACTGTCACTAGAGGTTGATAGGTCAGGTGGCTCAGTCTGGGACTTTCAGCCTCCAGAGTCTTGAGCTAAACAGACCTCTTTTCATTTTCCATTTCCCGTTGTCTGGTGCTTTGTGTGGCAGCCCCCAAACAGTAAGACACTTGACTTTGCTGGATTGTTTTAATTTCCCTTGGCAAGAGTGTCAACCTTTACAAATAAAGGATATGGGTTTTCTGAGACCTTGTTCCTAAAATAGAATAGAGGCAAACCTACATTAGGCAGTTTTACCTTTAGAATGTTATGCCAGCTCTGTACACATTTCAGTCTCTATTTATGACATTTAAAAATATCTTATCTTTACTAGATTTTCTTTCAGTTAAACCTGTTTTTTTCATAAATCTGTTTCTTCCATGGAAATGCCAAGGTGCCTCTACACAATGGAGCATTTTTACAACTGGGGAGCTTTAAGGTATAATTTGCATGATAATGTCTACAGAATTTCATTTATCCTTCCTGGGGAGTGTGTCAGTTTAGATTCTGAATTGATAATGAGTATTGCCTCCTTGAGCGAATTAACTAAAGAAAATATCAATGTCAGGATCTCTTTCTATGATTTAAAGAAGACCGTTATAAATGCCCTTTAGGGGTCAATCTTTAAGGCATATTTTATAGGATATTCAGCTCATCAGCTTAAAATCTTTCCTTGGATCTGCCATCCCTGCTGTTAGGTTGTTAAGTATTCTAACTCATCTCAATGGTTGGTCTTTAACTTAGAAGGTGGCAATCTACTCAGGACTCATAGGTCAGCATGTTCCTGTTTCCTAACCACCACTAGTAGCTGTGACCCTGAACAGGGTCAGGTTCCTAATAACAAGGAAAGCTGATTGGTGGTATAGCAAGACCTCCCTCTATTGTTAGGATTGTAGCCAACCACTCCCAACATACATGCCACTGCAATAAGAGACAAAACCAGGCTCTTTTAAGAGAAATATTTGTCAAATTTTACCTTCATGTTGTCAATTTGCCTCTTTCTTTTTTGGAGTCAGGTTGGTTTCTGTACGTTTGTAAATGCAGTGACACTAGGTGATTTTTAAGAAAGGAGAATGGAATTACAAGGACTGAAATGATATCACTCTAAAGTATTAATATGGGTATAAATGAAGTAGCAGTGGTGTAAGTATGGCTTTGCTTCAAATCATAGCTTTAGAATAGAAGCAAGCCATGGGGTGCACCCACCCCTCATTTCCTGCAAGTCTAGAATAAGTATGCCATATGATTCTTTTTCTGTCGTTTGATATTCCATTAAATTTGTCACCCACATGTTATCTTTAAAGAGCCTTTAATCATCACATCAAGAGCATCATCATTTCTGGATATTTGCTCAACACCTTTAGTCCAAAATAGCTGACATTTACTAAGTACTGAGACTATGGGGCAGGCAGCCCAGTTCTGAGAGCTTGTGTATTCCAAAACATTTGGTCCTTGCAAAACCAGTGCCAGAAGACCTCTTCTTACTCTGTGTGTTTTAACATTAGATGCTTGGCAGTCTCGGGCTATCTGAGCAGGAGTCATGCTCACAGCACTGTACCGCTGCCTGTCATATTAATCTATGATCTATGCACAGAAGCATGCACCCCAGTTTCGATGGGAGCTACACAGAACCCTATGTGCAAATCTCAAAGTAAACTGAAGTTGCCAGAAGTAAACCACACCTATGATGCGAACTCTATAAAGCTGAATGACTCATGAACTTCATGATTGAGAAAGTAAAATGTTACAGATAAAAGCTCAATTATCCTAGGTTATATCTACTTTGGTCCTTACTACTGTATTTGGTAAATGCCTCTTTGTTCTACAGCTAATCAAATCTCATGTAACTACTTCCACAGGAGAGCTTGTCTTTGAGGATGACCTAAATCCATGTTCTTGAGAGGTAGCCCCTTGTATTTGGGTAAAGAATAAATTATCTCTCTCATTCCCTTTGTGGTAAAACTGTCTGTGTTAATACTAAGCATTATATGATTTTAGACTAAGTCTATTAAAAGTGTTTCTCTTATACTGTTGCCTCCCGTTTTCTACACAAAAATGTATTGTTTGAAAGCATCTTCTAACCTCAACCCCACCTAGAAAATTACTTTACCTTTAAAGGGAAATCACCACCTATTGATTAAAGTGGTATACACATATGATCAGATGTTGTCCGAAACCCAGTAAAGCTATTAATTGTATCAACAACACAATATCGTTCTGTATCGGACTCTGGTGGCCTCTGTGTGTGAGCATTACAACGCTACCAAAAGGTTAAGCAATTGCAGGATCAGTCCCTACCCTGAATGGTCACAATTACTTCTGCCTAGACTGAGAACAATTTATTAACTTGTATTCAAGGTTCGTTGACTTCTCCTAAGAATTCTCCAGTCACCTGAATTAATGTCATGCTTGAATAGTAGAATAGGTCTAGCTACTTTTATTGTGTGGTACAGTCTTACCATGAGCAATGGAAGCAGATGTCTGTGTGGATATATACAGGAACTGTAGGGTAGGAGAAGCAAAGGTTTAACTGGGAGACATAAGTAGATCTCAGTGCCTGTGGCACAACTGAAGAACAAGTAAGTAGTCATCAGAGTGGCACTGGGCAGAATTGTCCAAGCTGGGAGGACGTGATAAAGTGCCTGGAAGCTCAGTCAAATGTTTCACAGAAGCTGATAAAATGACTTAATTTCCCTGAAATCACAACCATCGATTAATTCCTAAATCAAACATTAATTTAAATTGTTTCCAGGCTGAAAACACATGGTTGGAGGTCAGTTAAAGTAAGGTATCCTGGGCCACCCCTTTTCCTGAAAAACAAAAACAAAAACAAAAACAAAAAACCAAAAAGTCTCATTTAGATGAACTCTTTGCCTCCTTTCCACATAGTTACAACCCTGCTTGTTGGTGTTCTTGCCCACACTGTGGAAAGCACCAGTCAACAGACTATTCTTAACTGCATTCTCTTCTTGTTTTACCAATGAGTCCAAAATTCCTCAGTTAAAGTAAAACCTAGCAATTATTGACATTATAGAGAAGATTGATTGAAGGCTCCAAACCCTGAAGTCATGGAACTGAGAACAATTTCAGAGATCTCTCTCTGAAATCACTGCCCATGAAAATCCTCACAGAATGATTTAGATCAGTGGTCAATAGAGTGAGGAACAGTGAACTATGTTGCTAATACCATTCAAAGTACATCTAGAATTTATGAAGAGATAGATCCTACCTATACATGCATATTTGAAGAGAGAAGATGTGGGACCAAAGGGGACCTTAATCAAGGAAATTATTCTTTTTCTTGTTAGTGAGAATTAGAATCCATTTACTGGGGAGGAGCCCCCATCCTTGGTCATTGTTTTATAAATTCACTTCAAATGCAGGTAGACCACTCTGGGACTGTAGGTTGAGCTTCATCTCCTAACAAATGTTCTACTGAGCATCATTAAGTGTAACAGATATTAAATAAAAGGTCTAGCTAGTGGCTACCTCCTATAAGAAAGGTAACAGTGAAAGGAAAATAAAGGCAACAGTCTATGAAACATGCAGGGAGTAAGGCAGGTCTCTGGAGGGGATTCCACGGTGGCTTTTTATAAGGGAATGTTTTTTAGGACATGAGAAGACAGGTTAACATGTTCTCACTGAAATAATTATCCTAACCTCAGCAATACAGATGGGAGTTCTCACACATGGAAAACCCAAATAACAACCCTTTCACATTAACCACTCACTTTCCTCAAGATAATCTCAATCATCATAGTTTTCCATATAGCTCACCCATAAACATTTCTATATATATTTCTAAAATATACCTTCTCAAATTACAGTTTCATCAACCACTACCAACACAACCAAAACCCTAGCAATTTCTCAGTGGCATCAAATTTTATGTTTTATAATAAAAAGAGAACGATGTAAGTCATAAGTTTATAGTTCAATGAAATTTCATAAATTGGTAATTCAGTATAGTCAGGACTCTGATTAAAAGGTAGAAGTTCCCTCTCCTCCAATGAATTTTGAATTTTAAACAGATTCATGTAATATGTGTTCTGTGTTTAGTTGAAAATTATTTTAGTAAGATCTATACTGTTCAAGTATTTGCAATAATATTCATGCATTTTATTTAGCTGACATATACTTAAAATTTTCCCACTAATGCTCTCTTTACCTTTAAAGTTGGCATTTATCTGTTGAAGAAACTTCATATCCATGCTGTATGCTATTTCACCTAGGGAACCCTGTCAGTGCTTAACCTAGTAATGAATATTATCTCTGTATTTCATGCAAACTGTGAGTTAGAATAAGAGGCTTGATCAGAATCATAGCTGACGATTTGGTAAGAATGGAAAGTGGATTTTCAAACCTTTTTACTATATCTCTCTTACAAGATTATCCGTACATATTTTATCTTTCTTTAGCCAGGGTGAGTAGGAAATCTCAAAGAAGAAGGTACTAAGACACTGGATATGTGATATAAAATATACATCAGGAAAAGGCAACTAGAGATCTCTTGCATAGTGTTAACACTGATGGTATGTTAAAGCACTGTAGCCATACTATTGCAGTGTCCTTTTTTTAAAAGCTATTTTCTTCATTTACATTTCAAAAGCTATTCCAAAAGTCCCCTATACCCTTCCCCTGCCCTGCTCCCCTACTCAACCACTCACACTTCTTGGACCTAGTATCTGTCCAGGAAGTTGTCCATTTCATCCAGGTTCCAGTTTTGTTGAGTATAGCTGTTTTTTTTTTTTTCAATGTATTTTTTAGTATTTTCTTTTTTTTAAATTTTTTTAATTAGATATTTTCTTTGTATACATTTCAAATTTGAAATGTTATCCTGAAAGTTCTCTATACCCTCCACCCCCCGCCCTACTCCCCTATGCACTCACTTCCACTTCTTGTACATGGCATTCCCCTGTACTGGGACATATACACTTTGAAAGACCAAGGGGCCTCTCTTCCCAGTGATAGCCAACTAGGCCATCTTCTGCTACATATGCAGCTAGAGACACAAGCTCTGGGGTTACTGATTAGTTCATATTGTTGTTCCACCTAGAGGGTTGCAGACCCCTTCAGTTCCTTGGGTAATTTCTCTAGCTCCTCCATTGGGGGCCCTGTGTTCCATCCTATAGATGACTGTGAGCATCCACTTCTGTATTTGCCAGGCACTGGCATAGCCTAACAGTAGACAGCTATATCAAGGTCCTTGCAGCAAAATCTTGATGGCATATACAATCGTGTGTGCTTTTGGTGGCTGATTATGGGATGGACCTCAGGATGGAGCAGTCTCCGCATGGTCCATCCGTTCGTCTTAGCTCCAAAATTTGTCTCTGCAACGCCTTCCATGGGTATTTTGCCCCCTATCCTAAGGAGAAATGAAGTTTCCAGTCATTGGTCTTCTGTCTTCTTGATTTTCTTGTGTTTTGGAAATTGTATCTTAGGTATTCTAGGATTCTGAGCTAATATCCACTTATCAATGAGTGCATATCAAGTGATTGGGTTACCTCACTAAGAATGATATCCTTCAAATACGCCCAGTTGCCCAAGAATTTGATAAATTCATTCTTTTAAATGGCTGAGTAGTAGTCTATTGTGTAAATATACCACATTTTCTGTATCCATTCTTCTGTTGAGGGACATCTGGGTTCTTTCCAGCTTCTGACTATTATAAATAGGGCTGCTATGAACATAGTGGAGCATGTGTCCTTATTACCAGTTGGAATGTCTTCTGGGTATATGCCCAGGAGAGGTATTGTGAATCTTCCTGTAGTACTCTGGCCAGTTTTCTGAGGAACCATCACACTGATTTCCAGAGTGGTTGTACCAGCTTGCAATCCCACCAGCAATGGAGGAGTGTTCCTCTTTCTCCACATCCTCGTCAGCATCTGCTGTCACCTGAATTTTTGATCCTATCCATTCTGACTGGTGTGACCTAGAATCTCAAGGTTATTTTGATTTGCATTTCCTTGATGATTAAGGATGTTAAACATTTTTTCAGGTGCTTCTCAGCCACTCTGTATTCCTCAATTGAGAATTCTTTCCTTAGGTCAGTACCCCATTTTTTAATGGGGTTATTTGAATTTCTGGAGTTTAGCTTCTTGAGCTCTTGGTATATATTGGATATTAGTCCCCTATCAGATTGAGGATTAGTAAAAATTCTTTCCCAATCAGTTGGTGGCCTTTTTGTCTTATTGAAAGTATCTTTTGCCTTACAGAAGCTTTACAATTTCATGAGGTCCCATTTGCCAATTCTTCATCTTACAGCATAAGCCATTGCAGTTCTGTTTAGGAATTTTTCTCCTGTGCCCATATCTTTGAGGATTTTCCCCACTTTCTCCTCTATTAATTTCAGTGTCTCTGGTTTTATTTGGTGGTCTTTGATCCACTTAGACTTGAGCTTTGTACAAGGAGATAAGAATGGATCTTTTAGCATTCTTCTACATGATAACTGCCAGTTGTGCCAGCACCATTTGTTTAAAAGGCTGTCTTTTTTCCACTGGATGGTTTTAACTCCCTTTTCAAAGATTAAGTAACCATAGTTGTGTGGATTCATTTCTGGGTCTTCAGTTCTATTCAATTGATCTACCTGTCTGTCGCTGTACCAGTACCATGCAGTTTTTATCTCAATTGCTCTGTAGCACAGCTTGAGGTCAGGCATGGTGATTCCAGCAGAGGTTCTTCTATTTTTGAGAATAGTTTTTGCTATCCTAGGTATTTTGTGATACCAGATGAATTTACAAATTGCCTTTTCTAACTCAGTGAAGAATTGAGTTGGAATTTTGATGGGGATTGCCTTGAATCTGTAGATTGCATTCGGCAGGATAGCCATTTTTACTATATTAATCCTGCCAATCCATGAGCATGGGAGATCTTTCCATCTTCTGAGATCTTCTTCAATTTCTTTCTTCAGAGACTTGAAGTTCTTGTCATAGAGATCTTTCACTTCCTTAGAGTCACACCAAGGTATTTTATATTTTTTTGTGGCTATTGTGAAGGGTGTTGTTTCCCTAATTTCTTTCTCAGTCTGTTTATCCTTTGTGTAGAAAATGACCACTGGTTTGTTTGAGTTAATTTTATATCCAGTGTACTGGTTAGTTTTGTGTCAACTTGTCACAGCTGGAGTTATCACAGAGAAAGGACCTTCAGTTGAGGAAATGCCTTCATGAGGTCCAACTGTAAGGCATTTTCTCAATTAGTGATCAAGGGGGAAAGGCCCCTTGTGGGTGGGACCATCTCTGGGCTGGTAGTCTTGGGTTCTATAAGAGAGCAGGCTGAGCAAGCCAGGGGAAGCAAGCCAGTAAAGAACATCCCTCCGTGGCCTCTGCTCAGCTCCTGTTTCCTGACCTGCTTGAGTTCCAGTCCTGACTTCCTTTGGTGATGAACAGCAATGTGGAAGAGTAAGCTGAATAAACCCATTACTCCCCAACTTGCTTCTTGGTCATCATGTTCGTGCAGGAATAGAAACCCTGACTAAGACATCCAGCTACTGCGCTGAAGCTGTATATCAGGTTTAGGAGTTTTCTGGTGGAACTTTTAGGGTCACTTACATATACTATTATATCATCTGCAAATGGTGATATTTTACTTTTCTTTACAATTTGTATCCTCTTGATCTCCTTTTGTTGTCGAATTGCTCTAGCTAGGACTTCAAGTACTAAATTTAATTGGTAGGGAGAAAGTGGACAGCCTTGTTTATTCCCTGATTTTAGTGGGATTACTTCGATTTTCTCTCCATTTACTTTGATGTTGGCTACTGATTTGCTGTAGATTGGTTTTATTATGTTTAGGAATTGGCCTGAATTCCTGATCTTTCCAAGACTTTTATCATGAAGGGGTGTTGTATTTTGTCAAATGCTTTCTCAGCATCTAACAAAATGATCATGTGGTTTTTGTCTTTGAGATTGTTTATATAGTGGGTTACGTTGATGGATTTCCATATATTACACCATCCCTGCATCCTGGAATGAAGCTTACTTGGTCAGGATGGATGATTATTTTGATGTGTTCTTGGATTCGGTATTCGAGGATTTTATTTTATTTTTGCATCAATATTCATAAGGGAATTTGATCTGGAGTTCTCTATCTTTGTTGGATCTTTGTGTGGTTCGGGTATCAGAGTAATTATGGCTTCATAGAAGGAATTGGGTAGAGTACCTTCTGTTTATATTTTGTGGAATAGTTTGAGGAGAGTTGGAATTAGGTCTTCTTTGAAGGTCTGATAGAACTCTGCAATAAACCCATCTGGTCCTGGGCTCTTTTTGTTTGAAAGACTATTGATGACTGCTTCTATTTCTTTAGGGGAAACGGGACTGTTTAAATTGTTAATCTGATCCTGATTTAACTTTGGTACCTGGTATCTGTCTAGGAAGTTGTCCATATCATCCAGGTTTTCTAGTTTTGTTGCGTATAGCCTTTTGTAGTAGAATCTAATGATGATTTGGATTTCTTCAGAATCTGTTGTTATGTCTGTTTTTTCATCTTTGATTTTGTTAATCAGGATACTGTCCCTGTGCCCTCTAGTTAGTCTGGATAAGGGTTTATCTATCTTGTTGATTTTCTCAAAGAACCAGCTCCTGGTTTGGTTGATTCTTTGCATAGTTCTTTTTGTTTCCACTTGGTTGACTTCAGCCCTGAGTTTGATTATTTCCTGCCATCTTCTCCTCTTGGGTGCATTTGCTTCCTTTGGTTCTAGAGCTTCTAGCTGTGCTGTCAGGCTGCTAGTGAAGGCTTTCTCTAGTTTCTTTTTGGAGGCACTCAGGGCTATGAGTTTTCCTCTTAGGACTGCCTTCATTGTGTCCCATAAGTTTGGTTATGTTGTGGCTTCATTTTCATTAAACTCTAAAAAGTCTTTAATCTCTTTCTTTATTTCATCCTTGACCAAAGAATCATTGAGTAGAATGTTGTTCAATTTTTACGTGAATGTTGCCTTTCTATTATTTATGTTGTTATTGAAGATTAGCCTTAGTCCATGGTGATCACATAGGATGCATGGGATAGTTTCAATATTTTGGTATCTGTTGAGGCCTGATTTGTGACCAATTATATGGTCAATTTTGGAGGAGGTACCTTGTGGTGCTGAGATGAAAGTATATCGGGTGTGTTGGGGTATCCAGGACTGACTGAGGAGAGAATGCTGGGTTCTGATGATGGTGAGTGGTCTTGGTTTCTGTTAGTAAGAGTCTTATGTTTGCCTTTCACCATCTGGTAATCTCTGGAGTTAGTTGTTATAGTTGTCTCTTGTTGGAGCTTGTTCCTCCTGTGATTCTGTAGCCTCTGTCAGCAGTTTAGTTTGAGGATATCTTCTGTACATATCTATTAACTCCATTTGTTTCATAACTTCTGTTTGTGTCCATTAGTCTCTGTTTAGTTTCTGTTCCCAGGATCTGTCCATTGGTGAGAGTGGGGTTTTTATTATTGTGTGAGATGCAATGTGTGCTTTGAGCTTTTCTTTAACGAATGTGGCTGCCCTTGTATTTGGAGCATAGATATTCAGAATTGAGAGTTCATCTTGGTAGATTTTTACCTTTGATGTGTATGAAGTGCCCCTCCTTGTCTTTTTTGAAAACTTTGGGTTGTAAGTCAATTTTATTCAATATTAGAATGTCTACTCCAGCTTGTTTCTTCGTTTCTTCGGACCATTTGCTTGGAAAATTGTTTTCTAGCCTTTTACTCTGAGGTAGTGATGGTCCTTTTCCCTGAGGTAGGTTTCTTGTAAGCAACAAAGTGTTGGGTCCTGTTTGTGTAGCCAGTCTATTGGTCTATGTCTTTATGTTGGGGAATTGATTCCATTGATGTTAAGAGAAATTAAAGGAAAGTAATTGTTTCTTCCTGTTATTTTTGTTGTTAAACTTGGGATTCTGTCTTCTTTTAGTTTTGTTGTAGGATTTCTTTCTTGCTTTTTCTAGGGTGTAGTTTCCATACTTGTGTTGGTGTTTTCCCATTATTATCCTTTGAAGGACTGGATTTGTGGAAAAATATTGTATGAATTTGGTTTTATAATGGAATATTTTGGTTTCTCCATCTATGGTAATTGAGAGTTTTGCTGGGTATAGTAGCCTGGGCTGGCATTTGTGTGCTCTTAGGGTCTGTATAACATCTGTCCAGGATTTTCTGGATTTCATAGTCTCTGGTGAGAAGTCTGATGTAATTCTAATTGGCCTGCCTTTATATGTTACTTGATCTTTTCTCCTTACTGCTTTTAATATTCTATCTTTATTCAGTGCATTTGTTGTTCTGATTTTTATATGTCAGGAGGAATTTCTTTTCTGATCCAGTCTATTTGAAGTACTGTAGGCTTCTTGTATGTTCACAGGCATCTCTTTCTTTAGGTTTGGGAAGTTTTCTTCTATAATTTTGTTGAAGATATTTGCTGGCCCTTTAAGTTGAAAATCTTCATTCTCATAAACTCCTGTTATCCTTAGGGTTGGTCTTCTCATTGTGTCCTGGATTTCTTGGATACTTTGAGTTAGGATCTTTTTTCATTTTTCATTTTCTTTGATTGGTGAGCCCATGTTCTTCATGGAATCTTCTGCACTTGAGATTCTCTCTTCCATCTCTTGTATTATGTTGCTGATGCTTGCATCTATGGTTCCAGATTTCTTTCCTAAGGTTTCTATCTCCAGCATTATCGCACTTTTGTTTTTTGTTTTCTTTTTTGTTGTTGTTGTTTTTTATTTTTTCTACTCCCCCTTTTAGGTCTTGGATGGTTTTGTTCAATTCCATCAACTGTTTGGTCATATTTTCCTGTATTTCCTTAAGGACTTCGTTCTCCCATCTTTCTTTAAGCGAGTTATTAAAGCTCTTCTTGATGTCCTCTACCAGCTTCATGAGATATGATTTTAAATCTGCCACTTGGTTTTCGGGTGTGTTGGGGTATCCAGGACTGTCTGAGGTGGGAGTGCTGGGTTCTGATGATGGTGAGTGGTCTTGGTTTCTGTTAGTAAGATTCTTATGTTTGCCTTTCACCATCTGGTAATCTCTGGAGTTAGTTGTTATAGTTGTCTCTGGTTGGAGCCTGTTCCTCCTGTGATTCTGTAGCCTCTGTCAGCAGACATGGGTGTCTAGCTCTCACCTGAGTCTAGGTGGTCAGAGTACTCTCTGCATGCAAGCTCTCCTCTTGCAGGGAAGGTGCACAAACTTCTGCCTCCTAGCTGAAGATGAAGGCCTGAAACAGGGCCTGTCCCAGAATATGTGTTGCCTCTGCAGTCTGCATGCTCGCCTGCACAGACTGGTCTCTGAGGGACACAGGACACAAGATGGCTCTCTTACCTGCTCTGGTGGTCAGAGCCCTCCTGGGCAGACACCTCTCCTCTTGTGGGGAAGGTGCCCAGATGTTTTGAGCCCTAAATGAGGTCCGTCCCAGTAGCCGTGTCACTTCTGCCTGTCCCAGAAGCTGTGTCGCTTCTGTAGACCACTCTCTGAGCTGTGCAGACTAGTCTCTGAGGGGTCTGGGACCAAACATGGCTCCCTCACCTGCTCCAGCAGAGCCCTCCCAAGAGGACACCTGTCCTCTGGTGGGGAAGGTACCCGGATGTCTGGAGCACAAAACGGGGTCTGTCCCAGAAACTATGTCGCTTCTGTCTATCAGAAGCTGTGTGGCTTCTGCAGTCTACTTGCTAACCTTTCCCAGTCCATGAGCTGACCTGCACAGACTTGAGTATAGCCTTTTGTAGTAAGATCTGGTGATACTTTGGATTTCCTCAGGATCTGTTGTTATGTCTGTTTTTTCATCTTTGATTTTGTTAATTAGGACACTGTCCCTGTGCCCTCTAGTTAGTCTGGATAAGGGTTTATCTATCTTGTTGATTTTCTCAAAGAACCAGCTCCTGGTTTGGTTGATTCTTTGCATAGTTCTTTTTGTTTCCACTTGGTTGACTTCAGCCCTGAGTTTGATTATTTCCTGCCATCTTCTCCTCTTGGGTGCATTTGCTTCCTTTGGTTCTAGAGCTTCTAGCTGTGCTGTCAGGCTGCTAGTGAAGGCTTTCTCTAGTTTCTTTTTGGAGGCACTCAGGGCTATGAGTTTTCCTCTTAGGACTGCCTTCATTGTGTCCCATAAGTTTGGTTATGTTGTGGCTTCATTTTCATTAAACTCTAAAAAGTCTTTAATCTCTTTCTTTATTTCATCCTTGACCAAAGAATCATTGAGTAGAATGTTGTTCAATTTCTACATGAATGTTGGCTCTCTATTATTTATGTTGTTATTGAAGATCAGCCTTAGACCATTGTGATCTGATAACATGCATGGAATAATTTCAATAGAGGTGCTAAGAAGAAGGAATATCCTTTTGTTTTAGGATAAAATGTTCTGTAGATATCAATTAAATCCATTTGTTTCATAACTTTTCTTAGTGTCCATATGTCTCTGTTTTGTTTTTGTTCCCAGGATCTGTCCATTGGTGAGAGTGGGGTTTTTATTATTGTGTGAGATGCAATGTGTGCTTTGAGCTTTACTAAAGTTTCTCTAATGAATGTGGCTATCCTTGTATTTGGAGAATAGATATTTAGAATTGAGAGTTCTTCTTCCTATATTTTACCTTGATGAGTATGAAGAGCCCCTCCTTGTCCTTTTTGATGACTTTTGGTTGGAAGTCAATTTTATTCAATATTAGAATGGCTACTCCAACTTGTTTCTTTGGACCATTTGCTTGGAAAATTGTTTTCTAGCCTTTTACTCTGAGGTAGTGTCGTAGTCCCTGCAATGCGTTTTCTGTAGACAGCAAAATGTTTGTCCTGTTTGTGTAACCAGTCTACTAGTCTATGTCTTTTTATTGGGGAATTGAGTCCATTGATGTTAAGACAAATTAAAGAAAAGTAATTGTTTCTTCCTGTTATTTTTGTTGTTAAAGTTGGGATTGTGTTTTTGTGACTGTCTTCTTTTAGTTTTGTTGAAGGAATATTTTCTTGCTTTTTTTGTAGTTTCCATCTTTGTGTTAGTGTTTTCCTTTACTATCCTTCGAAGGACTGGATTCTCAGAAAGATATTGTGTGAATTTGGTTCTGTCATGGAATACTTTGGTTTCTCCATCTATGATAATTGAGAGTTTTGCTGTGTATAATAGCCTGGGCTGGCATTTGTGTTCGCTTAGTGTCAGTATAACATCTGTCCAGAATCTTCTGGCTTTCATAGTCTCTGGTTCGAAGTCTGGAGTATTCTAATAGGCCTGCCTTTATATGTTACTTGACCTTTTTCTCTTAGTACTTTTAATATTCTGTCTTTATTTTTAGTACATTTGTTGTTCTAATTGTTATGTGTCGGGGGAATTTCTTTTCTGATCCAGTCTATTTGGAGTTCTGTAGGCTTCTTGTATGTTCATGGGCATCTCTTTCTTTAGGTTTGGGAAGTTTTCCTTTATAATTTTGTTGAAGATATTTGCTGGCCCTTTGAGTTGAAAATCTTCATTCTCATAAACTCCTGTTATCCTTAGGGTTGGTCTTCTCATTGTGTCCCGGATTTCCTGGATGTTTTGAGTTAAGATCTTTTTGCATTTTCCATTTCTTTGATTGTTGTGCCCATGTTCTCTATGGAATCTTCTGCACCTGAGCTTCTCTATTCCATCTCTGCCTGTATTATGTTGCTGGTGCTCACATCTATGGTTCCTGATTTTTTTCCTAGGGTTTCTATCTCCAGAGTTGTCTCCATTTGGGTCTCCTTCATTGTTTCTACTTCCCTTTTTAGATTTTGGATGGTTTTGTTCAATTCCATCCCCTGTTTGGTTGTGTTTTCCTGTAATTCTTTAAGGAACTTTTGTGTTTCTTCTTTAACGGCTTCTACCTGTTTAGCAGTGTTCTCCTGTATTTCTTTAAGTGAGTTATTAATGCCTTTCTTAAAATCTTCTACCACCATCATGAGATATGATTTTAAATATGAGTCTTGCTTTTAGGGTGTGTTGGGGTATCCAAGACTCGCTGTGGTGGGTGTACTGGGTTCGGGTGATGCCCAGTGTTCTTGGTTTCTGTTAGTAAGATTCTTATGTTTGCCTTTCACCATCTGGAAATCTCTGGTGTTAATATTCTGGTTGGAGTTTGATCTTCCTTTGATTCTGTTAGCCTCTGTCAGAACTCGTGGGAGTCCAATGCTCACCTGAGTTCCAGTGGTCAGAGCACTCTCTGCAGGCAAGCTCTCCTCTTGCAGAGAAAGAAGTGTCACAGGAGAAGAAGTCCAGAGGTCTGGAGCTCTGATCCACCTTTTGATTCCTGGGGTCAGAGCCCTCCCTGTAGGCTGACTCTCCTCTGGCAAGGAAGGTGCCCAAGGGGTCTGGGTCTCAGCTCTGCCTCCCTTGATCATGATCCTGAGGTCCTGCATTGTGGGGAGTACTCTAGTGCCCCTGGTGGCCTCCAGCATGTTCAGAAGGAAGATGGCAGGGGTGGCTCTGACCATAATGGATCTGAGCCCCTGGTCGGGCGTGGTTCCTCCATCCCGTTCCTGCTGGCACAAGACCCCCCCCCCCCCCCCCCCGGCCCCGAGATTCTCTGGAGCCAAAGCTGAGCTCCACTCACCCTTGATCCAGAGGTGATCCAGAGGTCCTGCAGC
Organism: Mus caroli; assembly: GCF_978045245.1. Lineage (NCBI taxonomy): Eukaryota > Metazoa > Chordata > Mammalia > Rodentia > Muridae > Mus > Mus caroli. The sequence continues at coordinate 142,027,855 of NW_028227262.1, forward strand.
GTGGAGAGTACTCTGGATCCCTTAGAGCATCTGCTGGGTTCAGAAGGAAGATGGCCTGCAGTGTCCTTTTAAATGATTATATTTTATAGTAGGATATATAAAAGCCAATAAACATTTGCACACCTAAGAAAAGTCTCCAGACTTGCTCTTCCTGGCAGCCACATGCCCATAGTGGAAGCGATCACAAGTGGGCCATTTAGTTTCTTCACTTGAACTTTATGGAGTCATTGGGTTTCTCAAAAGGCTCTCTAGAGAGATGATTCAGCTATGCTGTTCTCTTGATAGATCTCCTATTGAATTTGTTGATGTTAATCTGCCTTTGGGAGATGTATCACCCTTTTCTCAGACTCTCAACATCCTTCACGATCTAATAGAAACAATGTTTTGGGAGTACTATGAGACATAAGTCTCACAGCAAAGTGATAGCAGGCTAAGAATTTCCTTCCATTGCACCAGCTAGCCCACCTCTGTTTTCCCCCACTGGAAGAATGACTAGTATTCAAGTCAGGATCCATCAGAGGAAAGACATTGCTCTTCCTGTCTAGACAGGAGACATTGCTAGAAGCATCCAAATTAAATATTAACACAACCTTTTCCAAAACAGAAACTTCCAACAGGACTTCACAAATAAGATGCTTATGCTGAAGTATTCACTAAGAAGATATGCTAGTTGTGAAACTCAGTAGTGATTGCACTATTTAGGTATAGACTTTAATAAGAAAAAGTAAAAATAAAATTTATGTCTTTTTTCTGTATTATTTTCTTTAAGAATTCACATCTTAGGATAAAGCAAGTTATTTGACACATGAGAGTTCTTAGAGTTCCTAAAGGGGTTCATGCTATACATAGACAAAGCATTCAAATTTTACAGAAGTTTGTGTGCAGTATATTTTCCTAATAAAAATATCCATGGAATTCCTGAGATTTTCAAGTAAGCTTGTGATTATAAAAAGCCACAGACATACAAATGCCAAATTATCTCAGATTAATAATGCATTAAACGAGATATGGGTAAGGTATAAGGCAGAGGAAAGATATGTATGTGGAGAGCTAAAATCAAGGCTTGTTTGAGAGTTTTGCAAAGAGAAATAAATTTGACCTTTGGGGTGCTTGGTGAGGAGATTGAATGGATAAACTCAGTCTGCATGAACTTTGCATCAAAAATCTATATGCTTTTTTTTTTTTGAGACAGGGTTTCTCTGTATAACTCTGGCTGTCCTGGAACTCACTTTGTAGACTAGGCTGGCCTCTAACTCAGAAATCCCCCTACCTCTGCCTCCCAAGTGCTGGAATTAAAAGTGTGTGCCACCACGCCATGAGTCACCACCTAACTCTGTGTCTAGAATCTCTGGTGGGCATATTTCTCTGCTCTTGAGCTATGACACCTGGCATTATTCTTGAGAGGTTTTATCTATTACATCCAAACTGAGAAATGAAGAGGGATTTGTGTAAGAGAGGAGGAAGTAAAAGTTTCTATCAAAAGTCATGATTTTATGATAAGATTTAAATGTTAATTTTTTTTCATGCCCTAAAGTGGAGCTAAGTCGTGAACAGGAATGCAGGATGATAAAAGTTTTCTCTTAGTCTGGACCTTCACAATGTATATCCATTGTACAGTTGAACACCTGTGAAATCTCTGCACATCAGAGTTCTTCAGATAGAGTCAAAGCAACAGCTAAAACAGAAGATCAAGTGTTGCCATATGTGAACTGGGTTGGGTATATAGGCTTTAGGAGTAGATAAAACATTGTTTTCTTGTTTAAGGAAAACATATTAGATAGCACATAAATTCAGCTTCTATTGAAAATGGGTGATGTAGGCTTATTGATAGACTGAATGGTAGGAGCTTCCAGCATCCCCTTCCTAACCACAAGTGTATACAATCCTGTGGCTAAATTCCTTCCATTATTCTGCTTGGAACCTTCCTTGTGTTACTGAATCAAACCACTAAAGCCATAGGGAAATTTGATCTAAACTTGATTTTTAGTCTGAAGGCAAAGTAGAATTATAAAGGTATTTTAGTTGAGGAACAGAAGGACCATTGGGTTTATGTAAATGGACAAGAGGGAAGGAAAACAGGAGTTATGTGAAATAATTGAGAAAACTACTGTAAAGTTCAGATGGGAATACAGGAGAACTGAGCTAAAATACAGCTCTTGAGACTAGATGAAAGGAAAGCAAATTGAGAAGTATTAGGCAAGTAAATGTTATATGACTTGTAGACAATATAGAAGAGTAGCAAAAAAGTATGTGCACTCTAGAGAGATTTGAGCAATAGGTAGAAAGCCATCCACTGATATAGATAATATTTTTGTAGACCATCCATATATATTATCTTTTTACATGACAGGAAATTCCAAAGAAATATAGCTTTGGCATGCTATATAGAACAAACTACTGAATCTACATGGTAACTTGGCTCTAACAGTGAGCACTAGCCTTTGTGCTTTCTCTCGGACTGAGTAGGATGCTGCTAGCATCTATCTTAGTCTCTGTGGATGATGATAGCACAAGTGGCATGGAAACAACACAAGGTTGTTGCTCACTGTTTTGGGAGACTGAAGTCTAAAATCAAAATTCCAGAAGATTTGGTGTCTTGTGTGGACCTTTTGGTTCATGCTGGTTCCTTCCTACTGTGTTATCTCTGATGGAAGACACCAAGTGAGGTTTTCTACCTGGGCAGTAATTCCATTTGTAAAGTTGCCCTTATAAATTAATTATATGGTAAATATATCATCTCTTCCTACTATCATGTGGGCAGTTAGGAGTTTAACTCACAGATTGGTGTTGAGGTGAAAGACACAAATTTTGAATCCAGAATAAGTAACTCCACTCTCTTTCAAATTAAGATATTGTATTCTCAGGCTATTAGAGCAGTGCTTGTTTGATGGAAGGGTGAATCAGAATGCATTATAATTCAAAGTTGCCAAATACAGCCGTAAGCTGCTGAACCTACACCTCCAAGTAGGCTTGGGTGGGTTGTATTGACAAAGGGCATCTCGAGGGACAATTATTCTTATGAACACTCGCAATTTCTCCCTGTTACTGCAGCTCTCTCCTTCCTGTTGCCTAGTTACAATCATTGAATGGATTTCTATATACTTATCAAAACTTCCTCCCTACTCTTGGAAGCATTTTCATTATCTTTGTCTTTCTTTCCTCATAATTTTTTTTTCTGTTTGTAGCATGCTGTCTCCAAAAAAAATGCTTTTGTGTTTTTATGAAATGACACTTATCAGTTTTGTTTAGGAATATTCTCAGAATGAAGTGTGAAAAGTAAGATTTCAAGGAGTAAAGCGAGTCTATAGAACTTTTCTCCTCTATCTATAGAAAGCAGCTTAAGTCCATAAAAGATAGATTTTTTTAGTAAAAATCTAAGATCTCATTTAGGAAGACTGGAAAGCAAGTTGGGAACAAGTATTCTTCCTACAAAATGAAGGTGACTTCCTGACAAGTATCTTTCTACACAGCACAAACTTGGATAATTCTTAGAAAGCACAAGAGATTTTATTAATAAAAAAGTATCACATTAGTAATTTTTGTTTAGATTATCACTTGCCTCTTCAGTGTGAAGGTGATTCGCTGCAAAGAAAAAAGTGTCACTAATGTATTTCTTTATATCTCCAAACAGTAGGATACAATGTGGACGTTATAAATATTCAACCCGCTGAGGAAGTAAGCCACCTGAATTTTAGGGCTTCCAAACTACTGAACTTATATACAGATGGGCACTCAGTTGTCAATTCTGTAGTCAAGAAAATATAAGAGACACAGCAAGGAGACTAAGGAGTCCAGAATCTGTAAACCCCTCCAAGGGGAAAATAGGTGATAATGAAGGAGGAGTGGTGGAAATGTATTCAGGGACATCACTGCAGTATCTCCACATGGGAATCGCCTCCACCTGCATGCACACTAGATAATAAACCACTACAGCCAAATAGTTTAATGTCTCCTTAGTCCCATGTACCCGCTGAGTGTAATAGAATTTCAGTGTCCTGGAGTCTACAATCTAGCCTTTACTTAAGGATCACAGTAGATGGTTTCTCACTTTCAGGGTATCTATTTAGTTCTGCAGGCCACTTTCAGGGTATCTATTTAGTTCTGGAGGCAAACATTCCCCATAAAGAGTGTTCCAGAGGCTTGTCTTCCTCGAAAACAGACAGCTATCTTCTTGCTGTATTCTCATGTACCTTTGGCATCTGCTTTTGTATTCTTTTTAGTACACAATTAATGGATAGGCTGATGAGCATTGCCAAGTAAATGAGAATTTGGCATTGGGGGCAGTATTGCAGCAAGATCAATTTGACAGTGATCCATTGTGAATTGTCCCTGGTACATTTCTTTTCCTACACTTCTCAATCTCGGCAAGAGACTAGGTAATAAAAGAAGAAACATGACTCACTGGGATATGATGTCAAACAGATCTGAAAGTGAAGGCGGGAGCCTTGTTTTATCTCTGTTCAGATACAGCTCTGGGACAGTCTGCTGCTTGAAATTTTATGTTATGGGTGGAAAAGCAAGCACATTATAGAGTTTCACTTCAACCTTAATACTTGGGAGCCAATGAGACAACAGAGCTGCCGGCCGGTACAACCATATGATCTAGAAAGATGACCTTTGTCACATCCTACTGCGACACTATTACCAGTAATCACACACCAGGTTATCTGAGGGCTTTCTTGATAGGACTAGCTTCTCCTGAGTTAGAGAGGATTCTTCACTAAAACATACACTTAGCTCTCTCTATTCATTATCAATTGTCAAAGCCATTATTGCTGAGAACATTTTTTTTCCAACATACAGAATATTGACTTGGGAAAAGAGTGTGAAAGCCTTAACTGGTCTATGACTCTTTCTGGACTTTTCATGGTATCCCAAATAGGGATTATTGGTAAGACTGTGTGCATGTGCAAAATATACATTATCCTTATAGAGCTTCTAAAACTCAGCCCAACTATTCCTCAATCCTCTCTCGAAATAAGAAAAGGAATGGTGTTCTTTCTGAGCAGTGATTCCTGTCTTGATGATGCAACTTCCTAATTACTGTAACAGCTGGGCAATCCTTTGTTTAGAGAATCCCTTTGTCTGTACAAAGCCACGGTACCTGAAAAAAAAAAACAACCTAATAATCACCTTGCTTAGCTCAGTCTGTATGTTCCCGAGAGAGGATGGCAGGCTACTGTCGGTAGGGGGAATTTGACATCCTACTTTTCTGGGAAGAAGATAAGCTCTGGGTATGAATAGAGTTTTGACCACTGGCTACTATATGAGATCCAATGGAAGCTTGCATGTCTCTCTCCCTCACACATCTTTACAAGTGGAGCTCTCTACCATGACCCATGACCATGAAATAGCACAGCACCCTGGGGGATGTGCTTGTATAGAGAGAGTTATTGAGGGCAGGGTGAACTTGACCTCCTCCAGTATGTTTTACTTAAAGCTACCTCAAGGTTTTCTCATTTTTCAAACTCAACCTAAAGGGAGGAAGCTAATAGTCAGAACTTCTGTAGACTGGATAGCCCTTGGCAAAGATAACTCTGTATCAAAACTTTCTGGTTTCTAATCCAGTTTATGACCTACTATCTGAATGGCCTTGCACAGGCTGTTTAACGGTCTGCTTCTGGTTTCTCATGGATAAAGCAAGTGATTATCAATCCAAGTCATTGATTGGTGAACATGGTGTCCATCCTCACAAGTAGCAAAGATCTAGAATTTCTCTTTTGAGTTCAAATTTAAAAAAAAAAATTAAGGGTAGTAGTAATTCATGACCAAGAATATGAGATCAAAAGTAGTCCTTCTTACATGAAAATGTTCAAATTTATGGACACCAACACTAAAGTAATGTTCAAGGTTCAGAACACTACATATTTAAACAGCTCAAAGTCCCTGGGAATGAAATGTCAAAAGATGTTTGGAAATAATATATTCTCCTCCTAATATTACAGAGCCTAGGAAGCAGATTTTATAGATTAGATGACTTGGATCAAGTAGTGAATTAGTAATTTAACATTCCTTTGAGGAAATTAAGAGGCTGGCCTTACAAGCAAAGGATCCATTGACTTTTGATCTGGTTTCCTCAGCACATGAGCTGATTGGAACCAGAGCCAAAAGACTCTGCAAATCTAGGCAGAGTGAAAGAGAAGCCAGGGTTCATTTGCTTCACACACTATTCTTAAGCATCCAGTGGCCAGGTTGTCTTGTTGAGAAAACTCAGGACTTTCAACTTTTACCTTACTAAAGGCACTCAAGTCCACCTGCCTTCCATCTCAGTTTAAATAGTAAATATGGACCCTAACTGCTGTCAAAGGTTAAAGAGATCTCACTTTCCAGCACTGTGGTACCACGGCAAAAAAACATCGTTTCTAAGCCCATGGATATAATTCTCAATTCTGACATTTACCAGTTATGACTAACTGACAAAATCTTTGTTGGCTTATTTTCTTTCTTTCTTTCTTTCTTTCTTTCTTTCTTTCTTTCTTTCTTTCTTTCTTTCTTTCTTTCTTTCTTTCTTTCTTTTAAATTGGAGAAAATTTTGCTGCGTTCTTGAAGGAGAATGCACAGTTGGTGTGAGATATCTTAGGAGCATGTTTAAAGACCACTACCAAGTTGTTTTTTAATTCATTGTGTACATTAATTCACACATTATAATCTTTGTGATAAATAACACTGACCCATTATCACATGTTACCCTATATTCCAAATATCCAATTCTCTGATTTACCCCAGTGTTTCCATAATCTCACATGTGGTTAAGGTACAATCATTAACAGCTTGGACTTTTAGCTTTTCCCTGTTGGCTGTATGGGGGATTGGGAATTGTCAGGACATAGATCTCAGAAATGTCAAAAGCCATCCAGAAAGCTTCACTTTGTAAAGTTTTGGACAGTAGCTCCAACATATCCCAAGACAAATAACAGCCCTGACTGGTATCATGCATCTTCTACCTTCTATCTTCTAAGATTGTCCAAACTGTACCTGTTACGGTAATTAAAGAAAAAACTTAGAGGAAATACTACAAGAGAGAATAGTTGTACCATCTCCTGTAAATTTCCTTATCCAGGGTATAGGCCATTATATATGCTGAAGTGATGCCCATGAGTACCAGAAATAAGAAAAATTGCATAAGATTCCACAATGGAGTTCTCTGCTTCCTCCAGAGTGGTAGGAAGCCAAGTCCATTGACAGAAGGAAGAATGGCAAGATTAGTAATGAGTGATGTTGAGGGTAAGTAATGTGAGAGAAATCACTGGGAAACTATCATCTATAAGGTATGAAGATACAAAACCAACAGATAAAAATAAATCACAATACTTCAACTAAATTTCTAAATGTGTGTTATAATGTGAATGGTATGAATACATATTAAAGCTAGGTTATTGGATTTCTAAAATATATCCTATGTGGTCACCCATTGTTTTAGAGTTTAATCCATTCTATTTTTCTTATTACTTACATTTGAGGATGTGGTCATCAAGATGGGATTTATTCTGCATTGAAAGAAATTCAACCTCATTTTAAAATTCAGTTTTATGGTGTTGTACTGCGTTTTCTCACATTTTATACTTTGATCCCAGTAAGGATTTGTGACATTACCCAGGACTGGTGACATGAGTCCCAGTGTGTGACTGAGAAGATCATAGTTCAGAGAGGACTGAGTACTAGTCACTTGCTCAGGATTGGGTTTCATAGCAGTGGGATGAGATACAGACTGCCTAACTCCATGTCCTTCCTATTATACTGTGTCTTTTTGGCACCTTCTCTTAGCTGAAGAGAACATTTTGCAGTGTCTGCAGTGTCTAGGTTGCAGTGAGAAAAACACTTCTCTGAATGAAGCTAACCTGACCAGCAATCAATCTATAATGGTACACCTGCTTGTGCTACATAACTGCATTTAATAAGCTTTCATTAGCTGTCCTATATGTGCAATTGTGCTCAATTTCTAGAGTATTGAGTAATAGAATACAAAGAGAGCGTTCACCTGTATAACACAGGACTAAAATCACAAAGTTACTGAAGGTCAGTACCCAGAGCCACCACAGACCTCTGAGACTATGAGGGAAGCACAGTCTTTCAGACCAGCAGCTCTATGTGCTGAATTGAAAGCTCCAAGGGCAGGGCACAGCAGCCCCTGTCTTCACAAGGCCTCCACTTAACACCACTCATGGTCAAATGTGGGTGTGGCTTTCATGACTACTTCATGGGCCCTCTACAATCCTGTACCTGAGGAAATGGCAGCCTGGAAGAAGTATGTCATGGACAAGTGATTCCCACCATGACATGAACCAAGAAGCAAATTTCAACGGAGGAAAGAAAGAGAATCTGGTAACTATATTCACTGAGATAGAAAACATATTTTCCTATATTCTATACTAAGGTTAAAGACAACTTTATGCTTAAAGACATGGTTCTCATATTAGAGAAAGTGGTAGTTATATTTTGGTTATTACATGCCTTTCTTGCTCTGTTCTTAAATGTTGTCTTCACTTTGAACATTTAACTCTACAGAGGGCAATCACAGATTCAGACAGGAATATTTTCTTCCTCTTCTTTGGGAAAGTGGAGCTGATTCCTAAGATGTAATGGACTGGAATTAGCAATAAGAAGTTCACTGACTTTCCCTCCTCCTGCTTCCTGTGTTCCTTCCTCACACCCTAGCAGCAGAATCATGAAGGGAGATATTGAGAAAGAAGGCTGAAACTACACTCTCAAGGGCATGTCTTCAGGCCCTTCTCAGTCTACAGCATGAAGCGGCTGCTAAGAGCATCTTTGTGGAAGTTTTAGATTTGTTTGTTTAGAAAATTTACAAAACATCTTGAACCTCAGTCAAATTTATATTTTAGTTATTTCCTTCCCTCTTATGTAGTTCAGTGTGAAAAAAAGTTTGAGTTCTTCCACTCTTAATTATTACAATATAAATATGAATTGTTTATGAGCCATGCATTGCTTCCTCAGATATAATATGGAGACTCTAATCATTGACTAGGCTTGTTAAAAATATTGTAGGTGAATATTTGATAAGAAGTGATGCTTGAATTATATCTACTATTAAGTTTAACTTAAAGGTTCCTTTGATACTGAACTGAACAGATCTGAAGTTCTCATTATTTTTAAAGCTAGACTGAGTGTCATAGTCATATCCATGACCACATGTGGGAGTAGATTCATTATGATTTTGCTATGAAATGATGGTCCCATTATGCTCCATTATAGCAGGAATGCTGTCAATTTTATTATCCACAAATAAACCAACTAATGAACATGTAACCCAAGAGCCTTTGAGTTTATTATCTGGTGATTTGAGCTGAGGGAGGACTGAGACTAAGCTAAGAAAAATGTGTCATCCACAAGTGAAAGTGTGCGCATGTGCATGCATGCATGTGCACATGCTTTGTGCACGCAGCCATGCATATTCATAACAAGGCTAGTACCATACTTGGAGTAGTAAAGAACTGAAAGACCACTAAACTATGGAGCAGAAATTCAACTTCAAATCCCAGTTCTTCCATGTCAGCTTGTGGACAAGAATGACCTCTACCAACTACTTGAGTGATCTACAAAATACAGCACTTCCTCCTTTCCGCATTAAGTATTTTGTCATATGGTACAGATGTAACTGCTCAGGGAAACTCTCAGATCTGCTTCCAGTTCTGTTTCTCTGGTGGTCCAGTTTCTTTGTAGCAGATATTTCAGAATGCAATGAGGCAGAGGCTAGAGCTTGACCTGCCCTTACTGTTTTACTTTCTACCACCAAGCACCATCGTGAAGGCACGAGACTCATCAACAGCTGTAATAAACATCTGTGTTGTGCTGATCCAGCTTACCAGCATCAAGAGGCCATGAAACAAAGCATTCTGCTGATATAGAAGTATCCAGCCTTCATCCAGCATCCGAAGAAGATTCCTTAACTTCTACCACAGTGGCACATGCAGGGCTTCTTGGTAGATCATTCCTGCGAAGCAATAGTCATTTTCTGAATGCTGAGCTCAGCGTTCACCCCCATCCATCCTACTATATCAATAGTAAATCTCCAAAATTAGATCTCATTCTTCTACAAGTCTCTAGAATGGTTTCTACTTTCTACAGGTAAGCTAAGATTTAAGGGCAATACATTTTAACGACAAGTACAGATTGAGCATCGTTGATCCAAAGTCAGAACTGTTCTAAACTATATGAACTTTCTTCGAAACTTGTTATAATGCTACAAAGAGTTAATGAAATACCTGACCTCATATAATGAGTTATAGAAGAAAACCCTAAAGAACAAAATCCATGCACACCGCACAGTTTATTGTGTCTCCTAACTGAATATAGAGCTTTCCAACTTACTTCAGCCTGTGACATCTTTTCAGTGTGTGACCAGATGCCCCATGCAAAACACCTACAAAGGGTCATAAAATAGCTCATGTGCAGCCCAGGTGAAGCAGTCATAGATTTCCCATGATGATCTCTGTGTGTGACTCACTGTTTTATTCTTGCTTCTGCTCAGCATAGTGTTAAAAATATTGTTGAAAATTTCAGAAGACCCACAGACATGCCTAATTGTAGCACTGATGAAAAGAAAATGAAAAAGCATTGCTGATCACAGTACAGAAAGCAAAACTGTTCTGACAAACAGAACAGGTGTCCAGGGGGGTCAAGTGTGACAGTTATGGTGCCATGTTGGAATGGCCACCACATTAAATGAAAAGAAACAGAAAGATAAAGGCTGGAAAATCTACCTGGGAAACAATGAGCAGAATGGAAAACCAAACAAACCCAAGGAACAGAAAGATTCTGACAGCTAAGAAAGAAGAGTTGAAGCATTGGCTTAAAGAGTGGAGAAGAACATACGGCACTTAGTAGCATGCTGGCCACAAAATGAGGATGAACCTGTCACAAAATAGAAACTTGTTAGAGAAAGGTAAACATACAGCTGCTGGCTAAGAAGATTCAAGAAAACACATACTGCTACATTTTCTAAGAATCCTACTCGATCAGAGAACAACAGAGAAAATAATTGGCATGATTATCAAGGCAATTGGTGATGAAAACCTGACCCTGGAACAAGTTGACAATGCTGAAGAAATCTCACAGTATTGTCCTGATGACTCAGATACTGATACCTGATGATAACACAGTCTTGACTGGAAGCTAAGGAGGAATGGACTAAGCTGTGTTCCTAAAACAAACAAGACACATGCTGCTAAAACTTGTTATGATAGGTCAAAGCTTGTGTCATCATGTTTCTAAGGGGAGGGTGGATTTCTTCCCAGTCCATTATTATGCTAACAATAAAGGCACAACTCACCTGTGAAACCTACAGGTTATTTTCCTGACTGTTCCTTACCTGTGACTTCCACTCACTGTAGGGAACGTAGACCAGAAAAGGGATCCAACATTCCATTGTTCCTTGACAACTGTTCTGTACATTATACAGTGGAATTTCTTATAAATTCTAAGTTTATAGTATGAACTTTCTCTAAAATGTGAATGGACAATATTTAGATCAATGAAGAGTAAATATAACACTACTTTCCCAAGCAGCATGCTAGCAACAGTGTTCATAAGTGGAGAAAATTTTCCAACAATGTTTAGCCTGGAACATACCATTAGGATGTTGCCAATGCTTAAACATGTGACTGAAAACTGGTTCCTGTATGTCACAACCTCTAGCTCTTGGCTGTATTCCTTATTGATAATTGAACTGAGCATTTATCTGATGGATTCTGAAAGTCAAGAAAGAGAAAATAAGTCTGACTTCCTTATGTACAAAACATAACAACAACAAACAAAACCCCTTCACATCCACCAGCAAGCTATAACAAACACATGTTTATTAAAGAGGGTTTTTTTAAGCATGTAAATTTTTTTCATTTACTTACCCAATATGCAGGGATGTGAATGCACTGCATGTGCTACAACTCACATACGAAAGTCAGAGAATATCTCACAGGAATCAGTTCTCTCTTTCCACCATGTCTAGTCTAAGATTCCAATTCAGGTTGAGAGATTTGGCAGCAAACACCTTGGCATACTGAGCTCTCACACTAGCTCAGGTTTGTAGCATTCACGATAAGGTTTCAGTTGCTTCTTTATTGGCCAGTGCTGAAATAACTGAAGTAGTTATGAGTCAAGACAATAGAGACAATGAAAATGGTGTTAACACTGTAGAGATAACATGATGAAAACACACAATGGCTTTATTAAAGAACTACAATGCTGTGGATTTATAGCAGAACACAAATAATTGGGTTTACAAAATCTAAGTCCTCTACTACAAAAACCACTGGTATGTGACAGGAGGAAGCCATTTTGAAAACATCCAGCGGCATGGCATGCATCCTCACCTCTAGAGGACATACCTCCTGGTTCCTTCACTGGCTCTGCATCATACTTTTTTCTCATCTACCAAATAAAGACCCCTGAGTTACCACTCACATCACACCCCTAGGGGGAGACTGAAGGCTGCTGTTGCTTTTTATTTGCTGCTGTTTTGACAAGTGATGCAAGTAGACTCAGCATGGTGATACTATGATACTTTTGCTGACCTGAACACCTTTTTTCCCCCATTGAATCTGTGATTTTGTTTTCAAGGTGAAAGAAGGGGTTATTTTAGCTTACAACTCTCAGGCTGTAGTCCATCATGAAAGAAAGTAGAAAAGGAACTCAAATCAGAATCCTGGATGTAGCAACCGAAGCACAGGGCATAGAAGAGTACTACTTATTGGCATGCTCGCAGTGGCTGCTTAGTCTGCTTTCTTATACTATCCAGGACCACAGGCATAGGAGTAGCATCACCTCCAGTGGTTTGGGCCCCCCCATAGCAGTCATCAGTCAAGAAAACACATCACAGGCTTGCTGTCAGTTGATATGGTGGACACATTATTATAAAAATTTTTTCATGCAATGCATTTTGATTATGTTGAGGATGAGGAAAACATGATTTAAAAAAAAACTTATCAGTGGGTGCATATAAAGAAAAAATTGCTTCTCTTTAGCATATATATTCAGTCAACAATGATGATATTAATAGCTAAAATCAGTCCACATGAGTGGTTGAATTAGGGATATCTGTGCTTTCTGATGATGGCTCAACATAAAAAAATCTTTGATGTATACATAAGATACTTTAAACTTTATGTATGATTACTTTTAGACTATGTAAATAAAGTGAATAGCAAATTATGAATTTTGTGTTTTGGTTTGTGTTCCATCATCAACATCCCTCACGATGTATATGGAGATATCTTCCCAATCAGCAGCACTTCTCTTTTAGAATAATTCTGATGAGGGTACTGAGGCTCTTCCAGAACTCTCTTCTGCTCTGGTATATATTACATTGGATTTTATAAATAATATTTCTGGACATCGGATGTGTTCAATATTTTTGATTCTTTTTTTCTTTGTTTTCATGTTTTCTTTCTCAAGGGGAACAAAAACATTTTTTCTGGCATATTTTAAAGTGAGGATTGTGTATATATAATTTAGGATCCATGTTCCTATAAGAGAGTTGGGTGCAGATGAGAGGGGCATAAAGAACTAAGTCTAGAGAGAAGTCTCATTGAATGAAGGAGAAAAGATACATTCTGAAAGACCTTTAGTCATTTATCAGTGAGGATTTGATTATCACCAACTTTCAGGGTACTAGAGGTAAGTGTTCTTTCTGACTAAATATCCTTACCAGATTCACACTCCTCATATAAAGAAATTTCAGTTGCTTAACATATTTTGATAAAGCTAAGTAGACTAAACTAATCAGTATAAGTTCTATCATTCGTATCACTGTAAACATTATGTAATAGAAAGGTAATCATAATACCTTTTTGTTGTGTTTCCTGCTCAACCTGCCCTTCTAATATTATTTGGGATTATCCCCTCAGCTTTTAGAATTATAAAATTTTGATCCAGAAAAAGTCTTAAATTCTTACCACCTGACCTGCTCTCTTATACTTGTAGAATCTCAAGTACAGAAGATGTACCTGTTAGTGCAATCATGGCATGTGACTGTCATGGGCAGTAACCAACTTTTTTTTCCCTATCCTTTATGCATTTATTTATTCTTTTTTTTCAATTTCTTTTAGATATTTTCTTCATTTACATTTCAAATGCTATCACAAAAGTCCCCTATATCCTCTCCCTGCCCTGCACCCCTATCCACTCACTCCCACTTCTTGGCCCTGGCATTCCCCATGTACTGGGGCATATAAAGTTTGCAAGACCAAGGGGCCTCTCTTCCCAATGATGGTCGACTGGGCCATCTTCTACTACATATGCAGCTAGAGACACAAGCTCTGGAGGTACTGGTTAGTTCATAATGTTGTTCCACCTAAGGTTGCAGACCCCTTCAGCTCCTTGGGTACTTTCTCTAGCTCCTCCATTGGGGGCCCTGTGTTCCATCCTATAGATGACTGTGAGCATCCAGGCACTGGCATAGACTCACAAGAGACAGCTATATCAGGGTCCTTTCAGCAAAATCTTGCTGGCATATGCAATAGTGTCTGCGTTTGGTGGCTGATTATAGGATGGATCCCCGGGTGAGTAACCAACTTCGTTCTGATTATATATGAGGTCTATTCCACAGGAGGGAATTCATGCTTAGCACTTGTAATTCTGGTCAAAACACAAGACTGAGTAGGTGATATGCCCTATGGAAGAATCTACTATTCTAGTGTTGTTAAATGGTTGAGGTTGCAAATAATATTTTAAAGATGCATGCTTCTGCTTATATACAATGATTTATACTGCTTTAAGTCTTGGTCAGAGAATCTATGTATTTCAGTAGGCAGTGATTAATTCAGAGATTAATAACCAGTCAAAGTGCTATGAGTAGTAATTCTGAGTTGCCCAGCATAGGCAAGTGTTCAATGTTAAATTCCTTTATCCCAAAGTTCAGAGAACATTGCAAAATTAGAGTAAAGAATGTAAGAGACAGCAATGAGAGGAGAGCTTTGAAATGCTGTAGTCTGAATGTGACATGTCTGTGGCACACATGAATGCACCATAGCTGTGATGACTTGGACAAGACCAGTTAAAAATTCTAGCATAAATGGGAAGGAACTCCAGAGACCCTCCCACCATCTTAGCTGAAGAACCATGCTGTCAGATGAGACAAAGCCACGTTTTCATTGGGCTGTGGCCAATGGTGACTTGTCCATCCCAAATGGTTAACCGTATATCCATGTATGTATGAAGAACAGTAATCAGATTCAGTAGATTACTTTAGAAAAAAAACCATGAAGTTGGAAGGGAGATGTTGGAGAGCCCGAGGGGTGTGGATTGAAAGGAACAATGGGCTATGCACATGACCATTTGTAAAATTTTCAAAAAAATCAATGTCATTTTAAATAATTGAACATAATAATAATAATTTTTAAATAATTCAGAACCCACATTTGTACCTCATTAGTGTCAATTTGGTGTTTTCATGCTTTGATACTTTCTACCAGAAGGAATTCCTCAAGTTTCAACAAACGGAAAGATGTTCCAGGTATCCTGAGAGGAAATCTTTAAGTGCATCCTTATTAAATACTCCTTAAGTAAAGCATCCTTATAAAGCTATATAGAATTATAATGATTCAGTCCGGCAATATCAAAATCCAGCTTTAATATTTTAATAAGTATTTTAAAAGTACATTATACCCTAGAACTCTCAAAATGTTGAATCAGAAACCAACCCCTTTAACAATGGCAAGTGACAACTTACAATGTGTTGCAACCTGTAATCATCTCTGAAATTACTCATGGATTTCCAAATTAAACTCTAGTGCATTCATACTATGCACAAATGCTATATCATGATTGACTGATAAATTTATGGTGGTAAATCTTAATTGTAGGTTCATTGTAACCTAGCAGCTAAACTACTTAACTACTTAACAATTTGCATGGCACAATCCTCAAAATTCTACTATTTGTACTTAAGAAGTTTTATTTTAAATATATTGTACTCTCATTGTTAAAAATTATAGAAATGTTGAAAGCAAACATGTTAAAACATCTTGCCATTTGATCTTCATCCTCAGGCCGTTTCCTGATTAGGTAATGACTGTCATTTGTAATTCACTTCATGATGGTAAGGAATTCCTGCTGGGCTTCTGTTTCTCTTGTGTGAGCTAACTAGAATCAACACCATATTTATTTCTCTGGGTCTCCAGCCTTTTAATTAAAAATACCACTGGCTGTCCAGGAAATTCAGCTGGCAGACACTAGACTGTAAGGCTTACCAGAATCCATAATCATATGAGACAGTAACCAAATCTCTCTCTCTCTCTCTCTCTCTCTCTCTCTCTCTCTGTGTGTGTGTGTGTGTGTGTGTGTGTGTGTGTGTGTGTGTGTGTGTGTGTGTTGGGGGGGTTGTTTATTTTTTGACAACAACCAGTGCTCTGAATTTGGATATCCAAGAGTTAGCATTTTGTTTTGTAAGATTTTATTTTATGTGTATGAATGTCTTTCCTGTATTTGTATGTGTACTAAATGCATGCCTGACGCCTAAGAAGCCAGAAGACTGCATCAGATTCCCTGTTACTAGAGTTACAGAGGTTATAAGCTGCTAAGGGATGCTAAGAACTAAGTGCTTTTAACTACTATACCATCTTTCCAGGCTACTGCTGCTGTTTCATTGTCTTCTTCTTCTTCTTTCTTCTTTCTTCTTTCTTCTTTCTTCTTCTTCTTCTTCTTCTTCTTCTTCTTCTTCTTCTTCTTCTTCTTCTTCTTCTTCTTCTTCTTCTTCTTCTTCTTCTTCTTCTTCTTCTTCTTCTTCTTCTTCTTCTTCTTCTTCTTCTTCTTCTTCTTCTTCTTCTTCTTCTTCTTCTTCTTCTTCTTCTTTCTCCTCCTCCTTATTCTTGTCTTTGTCCTCCTTCTCCCCCTCTTCTTCTAGTTTCTAAATTATTTTTTCCTTTTAATTGAAAATAGCTTTTTTTTCTCATATAATATATCCTGATTACAGCTTCTATCTCTGTACTTCTCCTAGTTTCTCACTATCTCCACCCCCGCCCCCAGATTCACCACCTATGGTGATTTGAACAAGTATGACCCCCATAGATTCAAGTGTTTGAAATGCTTAGCCATAGGGAGTGGAACTATTAGAAGGTGTGGCCTTGTTGGAGGAGGTGTGGCCTTGTTAGAGGAAGTGTGTCACTGTGCAAGTAGGGCTTGAGGTCTTTAATGCTCAAGCTACACTCAGTATGAAATACATCCTGGCTACCTTTGGATCAAGCTGTAGATCTCTCAACTCCTCAAGTACCATGTCTGCCTGCATGTTGCCAAACTTCCCACCATGATGACAAAAGGCTAAGTTTCTGAAACTGTAAGCCAGCCCCAATTAAATGTTTGCTTTTATAAAAGTTGCCTTGGTTGTGGTGTCTCTTTACAGCAACACAACTCTCACTAAGACACCCCTTTCTGACGCTGATTAGGAAACAAACAGGCTTCTAAGTAATGATAATATAATATATGATATGATACAACTGATATAATAAATATTAATACATTGGATAGGATAAACAAACCAACAGAAGAAAAAGAACACAAGAAAATATATAGAAGACAGATATAGACACAGAGACCCACTCATGTGCACATCCAAGAATCCCATAAGCAGTGGTTTTCAACCCATGTCTGAGAGTCCCTTTGGGGGTCACATATCAGGTATCCTGGATATCAGATATTTACATTGTGATTCAGAACAGTATCAAAATTATAGCTATGAAGTAGCAACTAAAATAGTTTTATAATTGGAGTTCACCACAACATGAGGAGCAGTATTAATGGATGGCAGCATTAGGAGGGCTGAGAACCACTGCCTAAGAACACTAAGCTGCAAGGCATAATATATGCCCAAAAGACCTATAGGCCAAAATAAGAAAGAAGAAAGAAAAAAAGAAAGAAACCAACAAACATAAAAACTATTATAAAAAAGTAAATCCCCAATATAACATTATGAGACCAGGAACCTCCAAAGAAGCCATTGAATTCATTATCTGTTGGCCATCCATTGCTGGCCTTCAGCCTAGTTTGTTTCCCTACTGAACCTCCCTTGGAAGAGATGAAATTTTTATTTGCGAGTAGCTATCAACTGGATAGAGCTTCTGGATTAGGGATGGGAGGATATGTCCGTTCTTCCTTTCAGCTCTAGGACGCCATCTGGTGCAGATCCTGTGTATGCTGCCTCAGTTTCTGCCAGTTCCTATGAGGTTTGATCATGTTGATTTAGAGCTCCTTTTTTCTTTGGTGCTTCTATCCCCTCTGACGTTTACACTCTGTCTGCCTCCTCTTCTTCAGGGTTCCCTGAGTCCCTAAGGAGAGACTTGACTGTCCCAAGGTCTCTCACTCTCTGAGTATTGTCTGTGGGTCTCTGTATTTGTTCCCAAATGCTGCAGGAGAAAGTTTCTCTGATAATGGCTCTGCAAGAACCTGATTTCTGAGTATAGGAGAATATCACTGGGCATTATCTTATCATTACATTCTTTTAGTGGAACAGTAGTATTTTGTTTTAGGCTAGATACCTGGGCTATCTAGTCCCCGGTTCTTTATCACCTAAGCAGTGTCAGGTATAGGTTTCATGTCATAGAGTGGGCCTTAAGTCAAATCAGACATTGGTTTGTCACTCCCACAAAAGCTCTGTGCCACCATTGCACAAGTGCAGCTTGCAGACAGGATACTATTGTAAGTCAAAGACTCTGTGGCTGAGTTGATATTGATGTTTCTCTTTGGGTAGTGTGCAGAGTACCTTCCTGTCCTGAAGACGCTAACAAAGATTGTTGAAGGCTCTATCTAGACACAAGCTTGGCTTCTCCATGTTCAATGAGTTGGATAAGCATTGTAAAATCTATCTTTCAACTCTTTTCAGTTCGAATACGTTCTAGGTGGGATTTCCATCACAAGCTTCAAATGAGGGGCTCAGCCCCACAAGCCTCCTCCAGTTCAGAGACTGACCACATATCCTAGCCACTTGCATTGTTAACTGAGCTTAGAAATCAGACTGGGTAACTTGTTGTGGCACAAACCATAAAGCAATAGAGTACTGAATGGAACCCCATAAAGATTTTAGGTCCTTTCAGGGTGCTTTAGCCTCTCCAACAGGCTCTCAAGGCCCCTTCATGTAGGGATATAAAGGTTCCATTATATAGTCACGACTGATCAAATCACTGCCCATTGGTGACTAAGTCCTCCCCCAACCACACACACACACACACCATGGTATAGGAGAAGAGCCAAAAGACCCCTCTAATTACCAGTTTGGTTCCTCTGGTAAGTAGGTTCCTTCCTCAAAGTCAAGTATGCCTGCAATGGCTTTTTATAAATAGTAAAAGATGTGCTGGTTCCTCCACCAGTGAAGAAATCCCAAGGAATAACAAATATTCTATTCCATCACAAAAAGAAACCTGGAATGCAGAAACAGAAGTCATTTTTCATAATTAAAAAAATAACAGAACTTCTTAAATGCTTGCTGTTGAACAAGAAACCTGGAATGCAAAAGCGAATGTCATTTTTTATAATTAAAAAATAACCAAACTTCTTAAATGCTGACTGTTGAATAAAACAATATAAACATTATAAAATGACTAATATGTAATTATATTATTGTATAAAGTTATAATTTTATACAATTTGAACCTCTCAATTTTAGAACACAGCTAGACATTCATATTCATTATTCTTCAATCCATATAATCAGCCAACTAGATATCAAAAATATTCGGACAAAAATGTACACTAAACATGTTTAGACATTCTTCCTTCTTGTTCTCTAAGCATTACAGTACAACCTATCTATATTGCATTTACAGTCTGCTAGGTGTTAGAAATAAATTTTCAAAATTAGAACAGTATCAAAAATACACGCATGGTCTCAGACAATAGTGCAATACTACCTTCACTAACAACCAGCACAATGTGTTGATTTTGTGTGTTTGTTTGTTTGTTTGTTTGTTTGTTTGTTTTTGAGACATGGGTTCTCCGTGTAGCTCTGTCTGGCCTGGAACTCGCTCTGTAGACCAGGCTGGCCTCAAACTCAAGAGATCTGCCTGCCTCTGCCTCCCTAGTGCTAGGCATGTGCTTCCATCACTACTTGGCTCAATGTGTCGATTTTTAAAGACAGTTAAAATCTAAGGATAATAGGAAACATTGATATACTTTAGGTTTATTGTCCCAGGCTCCTTCCCTCCCTGCCTCCCCACCCCCACCCCCAAGTGACCAGGAAACTGTACTGGAATCTGGACAAGTGTACTTGGAACTGGCTCTAAGTCAACAGTGTCCCAAGCAAAACGCCCTGTTTAGTTTGTAGTCCCAGGAAGGTTTCATAAACATACATGTGGAGCAAATAAACACCATAAGATTGCTAAAAATAAAGCCACAGGCATCTACTTTATATCACATTAAGGACAATTTGGTTCTTAAGTGTTTAACAGTTTGAAAGATTGGCAGGTTTGAAAACTGATATTCCTCCTCCCAGGACAGGCAGAGAAAGAGATTTCAAGTAAGCTCTTTTTTTTCTTCTGTCGAGTCCTCTCCTAGTTTGTTCCTTAAATCATTCTCTTATTAAATGAGAGATAGAAATACCCGTGTTAAGGACATAACAATGCCAGTAAAATTATGGACCTTCAAGTGCTATTATTTAGAGCTCTTTGAAGGATGTGGCTCAATAGATGGGAATGATGGATTAACAAAGTGTCAGCCTTTTATTCTGAGCTCTCATAGGCTTAAAACTAAGTGGATTCTGGTTTTAGTGGCTGCTGAGAATGAAGAGGAGAAAAAAGCAGGGCTTGACAGATTGGAGGTCCAAAGCTGGCCAAAGCTGTCAACCTGAATTCTTTTTTATTTATTTATTTTGTTAGTGTTCTGACTGCAGATTCCCCTCCCTCTTTTCCTTCCATCCCCTCCCCTAGACCTCTCTTTGCCTCCCTCTCCTAATACCTGCCTCCTCTGTTTCTCTGGAAAAAAAAAAAAAAAAGGGCAGGCCTCCCGTGGATATAATGGCACTTAGTAAGTTGCAGTAAGTCTAGGCACCCCCTCTCCCATTGAAACTTGGCAAAGCAACCCAGCAGGAAGAAGGGTTTCAAAAAACAGACAACAAAGTCAGAGACAGTCCTTACTCCCCCTGTTGGGAGACCCACAAGAAGACCAAGCTATACAACTGTAGGATTATATTAGAAGTCTGTATCTATAGTCACCAGCATTGCAAGAAGAGTCTAGATTTTTAATTAGAATTGGACCTATAGCCAGGTGTATGGTCTGTAAGTGCTATACCTCCAGTCTTTTTTAAGTGTTTATTTGGTGGCAAGGGCTCTAAGTTGCCTCAGTTGTCCTTGAATATAATGCCTAACCTAGGAAAGCCTTGAACTTGCAATCTTTCCATCCCAGTTTTCCAGTTATCTCAGACTATAGACCAGGACCACCAGAACTAGTATAAAGTCAAGATTCTGAGTAATAGAAACCCAGCCTAAGCCAGCCACAGTAGAGAACAGCTGTAACTCCTGAACCACAGATACAGTAAAGGAGGAGCTGGGGAAAGGGAGGACAGCTGAACAAGATGGGACTTTCATCAGACTCCTCGAGAAAGACAAGGGAGCCAGATGTGGCAGGGCACATATTTTATCTTGGCACTTGGAAGGCAGAGGTAGATGAAACAGACCTCTGTGAGTTTGAGGACAGCCTGATCTCCACAGTGAGTTCCAGGACAGCCATGGCTATCATGTAAACTGACCTTCTCTAAACACACACACACACACACACACACAAAGAGGGGGAATAAATAGTGTAGAGACACCCAAGACCGTCAAATAATGCTGGTTAAATAATGTGGTGTGCAACTCAGATAAAGGCTGACATGGAAGTTGTCAAATTCCAATGGAAGGCTCCATAGCCATGAACATATTGGAAGAACTAACTTTAGTGAATGTGATGGTTTGACTCAGAAATGTCCTCATAGCCATGAGTGTTTGAATCAACAAATGTGACCTCATAAAATTGCAAAGCTTCTGTAAAGCAAAGGACACTGTCAATAGGACAAAATGGCAACCAACAGATTGGGAAAAGATCCTTACCAATCCTGCATCTGATAGAGGGCTAGTAGCCAATGTATACAAAGAATTCAAGAAGCTGGACTTCAGAAAATCAAATAACCTTATTAAAAATGGGGGACAGAGCTAAACAGAAAATTCTGAACTAAGGAATATCGAATGGCCAAGAAGCTCCTAAAGAAATGTTCAACATCCTTAGTGACCAGGAAAATGCAAATCAAAACAACCCTGAGATTCCACCTCATAGCAGTCAAAATGGCTAAGATCAAGAGCTCAGGTGATAGCAGATGCTGGCGAGGATATGGAGAAAGAGGGACATTCCTCCATTGTTGGTGGAATTGCAAGCTGGCACAACCACTCTGGAAATCAATCTGGTGGTTCCTCAGGAAACTGGACATAGTATTACCTGAGGACCCAGCTATACCACTCCTGGATATATACCCAAAAGATGCTCTAACATATAACAAGGACACATGCCCTACTATGTTCATAGCAGCCTTATTTATCATAGCCAGAAACTGGAAACAACTCAGATGTCCCTCAAAAGAGGAATGAATACAGAAAATGTGGTACATTTACACAGTGGAGTACTACTCAGCCATTAAAAACAATCCCTTCATGAAATTCACAGGAAAATGGATGGGACTTGAAATTATCATCCTGAATAAGGTAACCCAGCCACAAAGGAACACACATGGTATGCACTCACAGATAAGTGGATATTAGCCCAAAAGCTCGGAACACCCAAGGTTCAGTTCACGGACCGCATGAAACTCAAGAAAAGCAAAGACCAAAATGTGGATGCTACAGTACTTCTTAGAAGGAGGAACAATTTCAGTGTCTCTGGTTTTATGTGGAGTTCTTTGATCCACTTAGACTTGAGCTTTGTACAAGGAGACAAGAATGGATCAATTCTCATTCTCCTACATGCCAGTTCAACTTCCATATCAACTGCCAGTTGTGCCAGCACCATTTGTTGAAAATGCTGTCTTTTTTCCACTGGTTGGTTTTAGCTTCCTTGTCAAAGATAAAATGACCATAGGTGTTTGGGTTCATTTCTGAATCTTCAATTCTATTCCACTGATCTACCTGTCTGTCGCTGTACCAGTACCATGCAGTTTTATCACAATTGCTCTGTAGTACAGCTTGAAGTCAGGCATGGTGATTCCCCCAGAGGTTCTTTTATTGTTGAGAATAGTTTTTGCTATCCTAGGTTTTTTGTCATTCCAGATGAATTTGCAAATTGCCCTTTCTAACTCAGTGAAGAATTAAGTTGGAATTTTGATGGGGATTGCATTGAATCTGTAGATTGCTTTCATCAGGACAGCCATTTTTACTATATTAATCCTGCCAATCCATGAGCATGGGAGATCTTTCCATCATAAAACCAGACACACTGAAATTTATAGAGGAGAAAGGTGGGAAAACCCTCGAATATATGGGCACAGGGGGAACAATTCCTAAACAGAAGAGCAATGGCCTGTGCTGTAAGATCAAGAGTTGACAAATGGGACCTCATAAAATTGTAAAGCTTCTGTAGGGCAAAAGATACCATCAATAAGACAAAAAGACCACCAACAGATTGGGAAAGAATTTTTACGAATCCTAAATCTGATAGGGGACTAATATCCAATATATACAAAGAGCTCAAGAAGCTGAATTCCAGAAATTCAAATAGCCCCATTAAAAAATGGGGTACAGAGCTAAACAAAGAATTCTCAACTGAGGAATACCAAAGGGCTGAGAAGCACTTGAAAAAGTGTTCAACATCCTTAATCATCAGGGAGATGCAAATCAAAACAACCCTGAGATTCCACCTCACACCAGTCAGAATGGCTAGGATCAAAAATTCAGGTGACAGCAGATGCTGGCAAGGATGTGGAGAAAGAGGAACATTCCTCCATTGCTGGTGGGATTGCAAGCTTGTACAACCCCTCTGTAAATCAGTCTGGCAGTTCCTCAGAAAGCTGGACATAGTACTTCTGGTAGATCCAGCAATACCTCTCCTGGGCATATACCCAGAACATGTTCCAACTGGTAACATGCTCCACTATGTTCATAGCAGCCCTATTTATAATAGCCAGAAGCTGGAAAGAACCCATATGTCCCTCAACAGAGGAATGGGTACAGAAAATGTGGTACATTTACATAATGGACTACTACTCAACTATTAAAAACAATGAATACATGAAATTCCTTGGCAAATGGATTTATCTGGAGGATATCATCCTGAGTGAGATAACCCAATCACAAAAGAAGTCACTTGATATGTACTCACTGATAAGTGGATATTAGCCCAGAAACCTAGAATACCCAAGATACAACTTCCAAAACCCAAGAAAATCAGAAGAAAGTCCAACGTGTGGATACTTCATTCCTCCCTAGAATACAGAATAAAATATCCATGGAAGGAGTTGCAGAGGCAAAGTTTGAAGGTAAGATGAAAGGTTGGACCATCCAGAGACTGCCCCACCTGGGTTCCATCCCATAATCAGCCACCAAACACAAACACTATTGCATATGCCAGCAAGATTTTGCTGAAGGGACCCTGATATAGCTGTCTCCTGTGAGGCTTTGCCAGTTCCTGGCAAATACAGAAGTGGATGCTCACAGTCATCTATTGGATGGAACACAGGGTCCCCAATATAGGAGCTAGAGAAAGTACCCAAGAGCTGAAAGGGTCTGCAACCCTATATGTGGAACAACAATATGAACTAATCAGTACCCCCAGAGAACATGTCTCTAGCTGCATATGTATCACAAGATAGCCTAGTCGGCCATCATTTGGGAAGAGAGGCCCCTTGGTCTTGCAAACTTTATATGCCCCAGTATAGGGTAAAGCAGGGCCAAGAAATGGGAGTGAGTGAGTAGGGGAGCAGGGTGGGGGAGGGTTTAGGGGACTTTTGGGATAGCATTTGAAATGTAAATGAAGAAAATATCTAATAAAAATGTGGGGAGGGGGAAGGAAGAAGGAACAAAATACTTACAGGAGGAACTAGGGTGATAAAGCATGGAGCAGAGACAGAAGGAAAGGGCATCCAGAGACTTTCCCAGCTGTACATCCATCCCATACACATTCGCCAAATCTGGGTGCTATTGTATGCTGGAAGTGCTTGCTGACAGGAGCCTGGTATGGCTGTCTCCTGAGACTCTCCCCCAGAGCCTGACAAATACAGAGGCACATGCTTGCAGCCAACCATTGGACTGAGCTCAGGGTCCCTGAAGGAGGAGTTTGAGAGGGGACTGAAGGAGCTGAGGGAGTTTGCAGGCTCCTGGGAGGAGCAACAGCGTTAGCTGGCTAAATCCCCTGTAGCTCCCAGAGACTGGACCACCAACCAAAGAGTATACATGGAGGGACCCATGGCTCTGGCCACATATGTGGCAGATGATGGCCTTGTTGGACATCGGTGGGAGGAGTGGCCCTTGGGCCTGAGGGTGTTCGATGACCCAGTGTAGGGGAATGCCTGGGCAGGAAGGCCACAGTGGTGGTGGTGGTGGGGGGGAGGATGGGATAGGGGCTTTGGGTGGAGGGTGAGACCTGGAAAGGAGATAATATTTGGAATGTAAATAAAGAAAATATCCAATAAAAGAAAAGAAAAATCCTTTGTTTCCAATAGATGGTGCTGCTTAGGAAGCTTAGGAGGCACAGCCTTGTTGGAAGGAGGTCGTGACCAGTGACCAGGACTTTGAGAGTTTAAATGTAGTACATACACGCTCTCTGCTCATGTTTGTGGTTCAAGATGTGACCTCTCAGCTTCCAGATCCAATCAACATGTTTGCTTACTGCCAAACGTCCCTACCATCATGGATTCTAACCTTTTAGAGCCAGAAGCCCCAATAAAAGTAAGTTGCCTTGGCCATGGTGTTTTATATCAGTAATAGGAATATAACTAATACAGATATGTGTGTATATATATATATTTAAAGGGTATGGAGATAAAACATGAAGTTGAAAGGAGGTGTGTCTCATGTGAGCTTAATTTTTTTGCTTTGGTCCTATGATCTACCTCCAAGCAATGTTGCAGTGGCTGGGAATAAAGTTGTTTGCCTTTAATTTCATTTATGTATTTTATTTCTACTCTTAGCTGTACGTTGAATTCAAATTATGTCAATTGGATAGAACCTGCTTATAAATATCCACCAAGAATGTCATTTCTAAGAACTTCTTATACCTACTGGATTTGAAACACAAAGTTAAGAGTCGGCATGACTTATATCTAGTTGGTCATCAATTCAAATTTAATGAGGTATTCATCTGATTTGAGAGTTACAGGTTTTCTATGCTTTAAAACATCTACTCTATATTTATACAGCTAGCAGTATGAACTATCTTTTCTACGTACACACTGCAATTCTAAGAGCATACCTCTCTCTTTGCTTCCTAGTGATTTACTCCATTCATCTTCATTTCTTTGCACAGCATATTGTTGCCACTGTTTCCCACTGTTCATATTTCTATCCACTCTGCATCACCCAGCTTTTTACCCGGTGCATTATTTCTGTTCCAGGCTTCCAGTTGCTTATAACCCATTTCATGTCGCTTCTTCTCATAGGCCAGACATACAACACAGGAGCATCCCATTCAAAAGATTATCTCGGTCACCCATGTATCAGCATGAAGATTGTTGCTTTTTCATATAGGAGGGGATCAGGGGTTAACATAAATTAGCGAAGGAAAGCAAAGACCAGTTAATCATGGCTCTTCATTTCTTCTTACAATGTTCAGCTACGTGGGCATGGATTAAATGAGCTGTTCATATATTATGTCCTTTGTCTCCTTTACTCCTCCTCTCCCCTATGCTTCTTTCTGTCTCACTGCCTGTCTCAGTCACTGTTTTATTGCTGTCAAGAGACACCATGACCAAGGCAACTCAAAAAAAAAAAAAAAAAAAAAAGAAAGAAAAGCATTTAATTAGGGTCTTCCTTACTGTTTCAGAGGGCTTGTCCATTACCATCATGGTGGCAGGTAGGCAGACATGGTGCTGGAGAAGCACCTGAGAACTTCACATCCTGGACCACAGGTAGCGAGCAGAGAGAAAGACTCTGTGTTTGGTGTAGGATTTTGGAAACCTCCAAGTCCACACTTGGTGACACACCTCTTCCCACAAGGTCATATCCCCAATCTTTCCCAAATAGTTCATCCCCTGGGTACTAAGCATACAAATATATGAGCCTATAGGGGGCCTTCTCATTCAAATCAACACAAGGCCTTCTCTCCCTGGTCTCCTTAATGCAAATACTGAAAATTTCTAGGATTTTCCAATTCATCTTTCTAAGATGTTTACTGAAACCTCTTCAGTTTACACAAGTAAATGCCTAAGGAACCGCTCAGCCTGTGCTCCCCTGAGGTGTCTGTAAGTTAAAAGTGCTTCTCTGTTGGACTTGACTCTACGATCACAAGTTTTCTACAGTTAGATGCACCTACCAACTTTCCAGAAAAAAACACACAGTAGGTTTTGGGGAAAGGTGCAGAGAAAGGAGAGGCCGCTGAGAGGCAGAGAGGTAGCTGTAAGCAAAGAAGAATGGCTTTTAAAATGTTTAAGTATACTGGCATTGTGCCTATCTCAGATCATTGTATATTTACAAGTGGAAAACAATATAATGAGAGTAGATAATCCTATTGCTCCTCTTCCTACTTCCCTTTTCATATTAAATCAATTGTTTCCTTTCCTGTTTAATCTTAGTAACCATAGTGGTGTCCTCAAATCCTCATTATAATAATGATAATCTTGAAACGTGTTCAAAGTTCTCGCCATCCTGTCTGAGATCATGTCACAGTGCTCACCATCCCTTTGCAAAGTCAAGAAACTTTCTTTGTGCTTTGTATTTGATGGTGTTGCCCTCTTTGCTGAAAACAAGCATGCACCTTCCCACAGAACACCAGAACTTCCCACCATTGCAGACGAGTCTCATTCTAGAAGAATCTCTTTGGTAAGACAATAAAATCAATTGCCCAAATGCTAGTTCTTCCTGTACTTGAGGAAGTTGTGAAAATCAAATTTTTCTTGTCAATTTGATCCATAACCTTTTAACACTTTTAATGGATTCCATTTCCTATTCTTTTCATTATTTCCACATTGTTCCTTTCAGAGTTCTCATCTTTTATAAAGAGAAAAGTCAGATACATCATTCTAATAAGATTCTGGTCCAGGAGCATCCAGGGAGAAGGTTCCCACACATCTCAACACTAATCTCTTACTGCATTTGTTCAAGAATGCTTTTAAAACAGTTACAGGAAACCTGGCCTTGTGGTTTCCAGTACTCCCTCTCATATGCATCTTACTATACTCCTGGGACACTAATATCCAAGGAGATCATTGACTTTACTGTGAGTTCACAGAACCCTCTTCCTCTTTTTTTCTCAAGATCTTTTTAGAAAAGTGATTTTTCACTTGGGGGCCTAGAGAAACTACAAGGCTAAGTTACTTTAGAAGGAAACAAGTTATAAGACATCTCCTGAGTTGAAAGAGAGGTCAACAACTATATAATTTGGGGGTCTCAATGTAAAATAAAAGTGTAGGCTCCTTAAATAAAACTTACTAAAAATTATGGGGTGACAGAAGGCCATGGGCCCTGTAAGCACAGGTCCCTCTGGGACTCCTAAGCCATGTACTCATGGAGTGAGTATGGAAGGAGCCTGACAAGGGAGAGATTTTCTGGTTCTGTAGACACAGCTGGTAGATAACTGACAGGTGATTGATAAAATAGAAAGTTTCTTCCCAATTACTAAAATATTAAAAAGCTTCCCTTTGGGGCTGGGGAGCTATCTCAGTGAGCAGGAGCACTTGGTGTGCAAGCAGGAGGTTCTGGGTTTGAATGTCTAGCATATAGGTAAAAATCTAGGCATGGCCACATGGGCCTGTAATCCTGAAGCAGAGACAAGCAGAGCCCAGGAGGTAACTGGCCAGCCAGCCTAGCCAAAGCTGTGAGCTTCAGGTTCACTGAGAGACATGGTCTCCTCAGGCCTCCATATTTACACCCCCCCACACCCCCACACCCCCCTCCCACACCCCCACACTCCCCCACACAGATAACCTCCTTCAGCCTAGCCAGGCTGGTTAAGACCATCCACCACTGAGGTGGAGCCACCTGCTGTGCTGCTTCTCATCACTCTCCTTTGATGTTACACTGCTTGCTACCTGCCTGAGGCCAAACCGGTTCTCCAAGATCTTCCGGAGTTAGCTGCCAACTGTGAATTTTGCCAGTTCCTGCTAAAAAGGTTGTTCTGACAACTTCACAAGAAACTTGGCATGACTGGGAATGGGTCTCTCCTCTCCTTTATAAAGCCTATCCACCATCGTTAAAATGGAGCCTTGATCAGAATTGGTTCCATTTCTCTCTCTACCTGCCTAGATTCCCTCTTTCCTTTCAGCTCCAAGATGCCTCCCAGGCTTGAACCCAGACATGAGAGCCGCAGGCCGCCCCAACAACACACACACACACACACACACACACACACACACACACACACACACACACGAGAGAGAGAGAGAGAGAGAGAGAGAGAGAGAGAGAGAGAGAGAGAGAGAGAGAGAGAGAGAGAGAGAGAGAGAGAGAAAGAGAGAGAGAGAGAGAGAGAGAGTATTCACCCATCTATTAAGCATACATAGAGTGGCTTGGCTAATCATTTAAGTCTGTGTTTTCTTTCCTGTCTTATCATAGTCAGGTAGAAATTTTCTCTCTATTTCAGTGTTTTAACCTGAACTTAATCTCACTCAACTTTTTTCTTACAAAATGCTATTGTTGTTTTCTGTAAATATTAATTGCACAAGGGGAATTATAGAAAAGACATGCAGTCTTATCTATTATAAATAGGGTTTGGGAAGCAATACTTCCATACAGTCATTGCAATCAGGTAGTTTCCAATTAAAGCCAACAAGATGAAAATAAATTATGTAGAAATTCTGAGAAGGGCAAGTTGGTTAGGATTGAATCTTCAGTTGTGCATGGCTAGGACACAGTGAACTCTGCTCATTTCAAAATATAAAATTGTGTGTGTTTGTGTTATGTTTTCAGGGTGTTTATAAGTAGCTTAGGACTCAGTCCTTTCACT
Source organism: Mus caroli (assembly GCF_978045245.1). NCBI lineage: Eukaryota > Metazoa > Chordata > Mammalia > Rodentia > Muridae > Mus > Mus caroli. The sequence continues at coordinate 142,057,906 of NW_028227262.1, forward strand.
TATTTGGTCTACTGAACTGACCTGTTATAGTTCAGAAGTGTTATAGTAAGGCATTAGAAGTAGAAAGCCCTATAGATCATATTTAGTTTGTTCAGCTGCTAATAGAGCTTTAGATACATGCTTCTCACCCTCTTCAAGCTTGACTTTCCTATCTAACAAAATCACTCGGCTAATATCCACTTATCAGTGAGAGCATATCAAGTGACATTTTTGTGATTGGGTTACCTCACTCAGGATGATATCCTCCAGATAAATCCATTTGCCAAAGTATTTCATAAATTCATTGTTTTTAATAGTTGAGTAGTAGTCCATTGTGTAAATATACCACATTTTCTAAATCCATTCCTCTATTGAGGGACATATGGGTTCTTTCCAGCTTCTGGCTATTATAAATAGGGCTGCTATGAACATAGTGGAGCATGTGTCTTTATTACCAGTTGGAACATGTTCTGGGTATATGCCCAGGAGAGGTATTGCTGGATCTACATGTAGTACTAGGTCCAGTATTCTGAGGAACCGCCAGACTGATTTCCAGAGTGGTTGTACAAGCTTGCAATCCCACCAACAATGGAGGAATGTTCCTCTTTCTCCACATCCTCACCAGCATCTGCTGTCACCTGAATTTTTGATCCTAGCCATTCTGACTGGTGTGAGGTGGAATCTCAGGGTTGTTTTGATTTGCATTTCCCTGATGATTAAGGATGTTGAACATTTTTTCAAGTGCTTCTCAGCCCTTCAGTATCCTAGGTTCAGAATTGTTTGTTTAGCTCTGTACCCCATTTTTTTAATTGGGCTACTTGAATTTCTGGAATTCAGCTTCTTGAGCTCTTTGTATATATTGGATATTAGTCCCCTATCAGATTTAGGATTGGTAAAAATTCTTTCCCAATCTGCTGGTGGCCTTTTTGTCTTATTGATGGTATCTTTTGCCCTACAGAAGCTTTGCAATTTTATGAGGTCCCATTTGTCAACTCTTGATCTTACAGCACAGGCCATTGCTGTTCTGTTTAGGAATTTTTCCTCTGTGCCCATATCTTCAAGGCTTTTCCCCACGTTCTCCTCTATATATTTCAGTGTCTCTGGTTTTATGTGGAGTTCTTTGATCTACTTAGACTTGAGCTTTGTACAGGAGATAAGAATGGATCAATTCGCATTCTTCTACATGATAACCGCCAGTTGTGCCAGCACCATTTGTTGAAAATGCTATCTTTTATCCACCGGTTGGTTTTAGCTCCCTTGTCAGAGATCAAGTGACCATAGGTGTGTGGGTTCATTTCTGGGTCTTCAGTTCTATTGCATTGATCTACCTGTCTGTTGCTGTACCATTACCATGCAGTTTATATCACAATTGCTCTGTAGTACAACAGAGCTTGAGGTCAAGCCTGGTGATTCCCCCAGAGGTTCTTTTATTGTTGAGAATAGTTTTTGCTATCCTAGGTTTTTTGTTATTCCAGATGAATTTGCAAATTGCCCTTTCTAACTCAGTGAAGAATTGAGTTGGAATTTTGATGGGGATTGCATTGAATCTGTAGATTGCTTTCATCAGAATAGCCATTTTTACTATATTAATCCTGGCAATAGAAGTGGATGCTCACAGTCATAGGATGGAACACAGGGCTCCCAGTGCGGGAGCTAGAGAAAGTACCCAACAGTTGAAGGGGTCTGCAACCCTATAGGTGGAAAAACAATATAAACTAATCAGTCAGTACCCCCAGAGCTAGAGTGTCTCTAGCTGCTTATGTAGCAGAAGATGGCCTAGTCGGCCATCATTGGGAAGAGAGGCCCCTTGGTGTATCAATCTTTATATGCCCCAGTACAGGGAAACACCAGCGCCAAGAAATGGGAGTGAGTGGGTAGGGGAGCAGGGCAGGGGGATGGTATAGGGGACTTTTGAGATAGCATTTGAAATGTAAATGAAGAAAATATCTCATAAAAAATTTAAAAATATTACTCACCACTTCCAAGTTAAGTTAGTAAATTGGCAGTCAACTTCCAATTGAACTCAGTTGGTGCCATTGAAGAGTTTTTCTTCTATTGGTGATAGTCTCTGATATAATACAGATATTCCCAAATAAGGCCCCTTCACTTCACGCTTTATATTTTGTAAAGAAGTGGAACAGTTACAGAAGACAGATATAAATGAAATAGGAAATGATAAAACTTACGTGAGAGTTCAAGCCTGTTAATGAACTCAGATGCATCTAGCAAAGAAGCTTCACGAAGGAGGCATGCTCCAGAGAAGCCTTCGGGAGGCATTGTCATCATTGGGATTGAGAAAACATCCTAAGGAATAGATCGAGTAGTAACAAAGCTAGGGAGAGTCTGTAAGTGCTAGAGAACTTACAAAAAGCATTTTGAACTTAAGGATTTTTAACTCTAAGTCTTCAAGGGTCTGTACAGAATGCAGAGGTAGAAATTTCCTAGGACACAACGTAGATCTTCAAAAGTTCATAGTAAGTATTAATAAATCAAGTACAATGTTCTATAGGCAAAGAATTTTAAAACAACTGAGGCTGTAGCATAGGAACCATCTAGAAAATCATATTTCCTTCTAGGACTGTGTAGCCACCCATCAGGTCACTATAGCGCTTGGCAACATCAGTCATCATCAGTCATTCAGGAATGCCCACTCATATCAAATAGGGGACCCCTCCTTCTTCCTTCTCTAAATCTCCAGATTTAAAGGACTGAGATAAAATCAGACTCAGATGTAATTTCAATGAGTAAAGCAATTAAAAAAAAACTCATGGGCACAAAAATATTACACATTTCAGAATGTGGAGAACTTCTAAATAATCTCTTAATGAGCCAGACAAAGAAGGTTGAGCCAAAGTCACTAACAGGATGATCATGTTTAAATAACAAAAATATCACAAACCAATTATATTCTATGGAGTGTTCCCAATGCTAGGAATTGTATCGTGTCCTTAAATGTATCAAAAATTTCATCTTCCTCAAACTTATGTAATCGAGATATTATTTTCTCTATAAGAAAAGTGGTTTTAGTGATGTGATTTGATATTATCTAACCTGGCTAAGACCACCCAGACCCAAGGCATCCTTTTTTCTTTAAAGTCAAATTAGAGTAGAGTAAGGTTTTCTTCCCATGTGATACTGGATTCTACATTGCAAAGCTATGCCAAACAAGAATCTTTTCATTGTGTTCATGTTAAGACTGTATTTATAATCTATTCTAATGAAACACTTTTGAGCTCTTTTCTGTAAATGGCCTCAACACACTTTATCTGCTGGTTTTTAAACAGAAGGGGTGGGTACATGAGATCCACAAGTCTTAGTTTTGTTTGTTTTTGGGTTTTTTGTTGTTGTTGTTGTTTTTGTTTTTTTTTGTTTTTCGAGACATGGTTTCTCTGTATATCCCTGACTGTCCTGGAACTCACTCTGTAGACCAGGCTGGTCTCGAACTCAGAAATCTGCCTGCCTCTGCCTCCCAAGTGCTGGAATTAAAGGCATGCACCACCAAGCCTGGCCATGTCTTAGTATTTTATCAAATAATTATAAAGCCACATAATGTTTGTAGAGAAACACCAAAAGAAAAGTCTTTAGTTTTGGAGCTCTTTTCTCTGCTTTTTTTTTCCACCCTGACTCGGAGTCTTAATTGTTTTTATTGAAATGTAATGTAACCCTGAATCGAGTAGCAAGGCAGCCCTTGTAGTGATGGTGAGCAAGGCACTAGTCTACAAGTCTAGACACTCTGCCGTTATCTGAGCATAGAGAGGGTGAAAGGTGTTCCATGTCTGTCTGTCTTCACTTTTCAACAACATTCACATTTGCTAGTGCTTCCTATTTCTCCCATGGCAGTAATACCACTAAAAGGAGGGAGAGGAGCTAGCCAGTGGAAGCTCTCTATAGTAGGGATTGCACGATTGATGTACCTATAACCTAGATGATATTCTCATCGGGTTATTGTTATCACAGAGAAAGAAGCAAAGCAAGCTTGACTGGAATGTCAATGATTTTCAGCAAGATGTTATTTTACAGACTTCCAGAAACCCTTGAATCAGTATAACAAACTTAGACATGTATACAGATGTAGTGGGAGACAATGGAAAGGGAGTGAGTCAAATCAAGACATATGTTTTAATAATGTTAGAAAATACAGAACTACTTGATATTTCACTCTGTGCACAGGTTTTATAGAATGCTAATATAAAGAATTTGATTTCATAAAAAAGCTAATACTGAAGAGTATCTTTAATCTCCAGTCTTTACATTTTAAAACATTCTTTGCAATCCCCTGAGTAAGCTTGCTTTGAATTTGCATAGCATCTTTTGTTCTCTTATTAGGATAACTTGATGGGCAAGTTGTCTTTGAGATCTTTCCCCTTAGCCATAGTCTTGTTGATTTTCATCTGAGTCTGTTAGTCAAAAAGTCTTGGTAAATGGTGGGTGGCAATTAGCAACTTCCCTTCAAGGTACCTTCCTGCACAAGTTGCCTCTTTGTCGGTTGTGAAGAAAAAGCCTGGGTGACAATCACTGTTTCTCCTATCTGCTCCTATTATTATCATTAGAAGTTGTGTTGTCAACTTACCCTGAAAGGAGCACATTGTCATTAGGCAGGTGATCTGTCCCTGTAGCAGTCATTAAAGCCTCCCTTGGAGGCAACAGCAGCATTTCCAACAGGCACTTAAGAGAACAGATGTGTAGCCTGTAGGTGCCAGCTATAATAAGAAGGTAAAACTAAAATTGGCAACATTCAATAAACAATGTTTAAAGGCTGAAAATTCTTGGAGCTCTATCTGACTCTTATAGTTGTCATTCTTTGATCTTTTAGAGTGATCAACTGCTAGCTTGAAAATTACTGAGTAATTTTCAAAGTCTGGTGGGAAATTTTTGTCTGAAATGAAAACTTTATGCATTCGTAGCTCTTTAGATTGATGAATAAGAATTAAAATAATATTAAGTATTCCATCTATTATCTGAATAGAATACCTGGAATACCTGGTTAGAATACCTGGTTAGAGCCACTCACTACTGAAACCAGCCATGTCTCCATCTAGGCATGCATTACTATTATGGGGTCACAGCAACATGTGAGTTCTAACTCTAGGAAAGTATGGTAGGAGATGGGGCTGCTCAGCCTTCTTCTTTCTTGCTTTGCTGGCATCTATGAGAACCTGAGTCTGATTCTTCCCTGACAATCCTTCCCTAGTCAACATTTTCTCTGCACTGCTATGGTTAGATCACACAGCAATTTGACATATAAGAAATATAGTATCTGGCTGTTGAGTAGAACTTCAGAAATCATTAAATCTGACTGTAGGTTTGTGGACCTGAATAAAGTAGACAAATTTCTTACAATCTTCTCATATTTATTTCCAGTTTTTTATTATCTGGATTCTTCATTTTGCTTGTCAGTGACCCATGAGGATGTAAGGTCCTCCTATTTACAATAGTAGAAATTCATCCTAAATGTTATATATGTGAGATATATATATATATATATATATATATATATATATATATATATGCATATATATGTGTGTGTGTATATATATATATATACACATACACACACTTATATATGGAACAATATTAGTAATTCACCCTAAGCATTATATATTTATATAGTAAATCATATATCTACTTGTGATATTAAAATTCTAATCAAGAGGAACAAAATAACCCAGATGGCTTAAAATTCCTGTTTCCTTTGTGACTTATGTATATTTATATAAATATAATAAAATAGCACATCAATCTTCATTTTAATGACATTCATTTAAAACTTCACACAAATCAAAAATATATTAAAGTGTGTACAGATTAAATATGGGTTTAGACTATATTCATGAATTGAGGCAGAAAAGTAGGACTTACCCAATAATGTAATAGCAATAATAGCATGACAGGGATTTTAAGGAAAAAAAAAAAGAAACAGAATGAACTAATGCAAGAAATTAAGTAGGATTATGGAGTTCAAAGTCCATTCTTTTTTTTTTTTTTTTTTTTTTTTTATGGCTAAGAAAGCAAATAACAGGAACAAAGTTCTTCTCTTCTCTCGATCTCGTAGATGCCTTTGGGAATACTCTGTGACAAACAGACACAGCAAACAGCAGAGTCTGACAGCTACCAGGACAAGGTCCCCACCCTCATGATTATGAATATTTTATGCTATTATTAAATGACATTAGGAAAATTTTGTTATTATCCCACTTCATTAATTATACATTTATTTTAATGACATGGGTATAGCTTGTAAACCTCTACCTAGTGATAAAGAAATCCTTTTCCCAACATGAAAAATCATGGATGTTCATTTCTTCTCCCACATTTTTATACATATCACAAGTGGAATCACTGGAAATTTTAAATAAAGAAGCATTGCAGACATTTCCTAACTATGTTCTCTGAACAGACTTCTTGGCTGCAGAAAATATTTTAGTCATTTCTGCTTCTCTGTATAAGAATTTGCTGAATTCTTGTGGTGGGAAATGAGAACGTATGGAGAGATCATACAAACTTGTAACTCTAAGATTTTCTGATGTCATGTTAGCATAGTTAGCTTACTGTCACTGACACTTCATTGGAGAGGAAACTTTCATATTAAATTTTCAAGGGAATAGAAAGTGACAGGTGAGAAAATTGCTTGCTGATTGTTATAGATGATATAAAAGGGGGCTAATGGAACCTTTATAAAGCCTAAATTTCCTTACCTTCTACACAACTGGCAAGTCACCACTGAAAAACCTTTTCTCCTACAAGTCTTTGTGTTATCTGATTTTTTGTGGGTTATCAGAACAGAAGGGATAACAGCTCTGCAGGCTGATATAGCAGATTCCTGATGAATTTGCAGAGGGAAAAACTTGTAGCATTCTATTGTCCAACTCAAGGTATACCTGGCTATTTTCTTTTTATAATATTATGTATATGAGAAGAGTGTTTTATCTCTATGTATATAAGCATACTGCTTTTAGTGTCTTGTACCCATGGAAGTCAGAAGAAGGCCTTGGATCCCCTGGAACTGGTTAGAGACAGAGCAGATGTGAACTGCTGTATGGGTACTGGGCACAGAGTGAATGCTCTTTGCCATTGAGCAATCTCGATCTCTTCAGCCCATGGCTGCATTTTCTTGAGAAAAGTTTGCCTCTGCTATTTGTCCAGGATCTTTACAAAGTTGAAATACAGCACACATTTTGAATATGGGTACTTTCTTTTATCAGTGTGAGATCCTTGTGCATTTGATCCAAAATAGAATTGCCCCATGTGGGATTTAACTACTGAAAACCTAATGACATAATTTAAAGAAGCAATTCTAATTTTTAAAAATAGGCAAAATTAGGGATTGAGAGGAATACTTAATGATAAATGCTAATAAAATCCAGCAAATCAAAAGATCACTATATATATATTACACATATGTCACTAAATTTAGAAATCTAAAGGAAATGAATAAAATTTTAGGTGTTTCTAAATTGCCAAAATTGAGCCAAGATATGGTAAATAAAAAATTTAAAAGGTTTCCAACTTTTCCTTGTTTTATGTTCTCAGAAATATAACTGACAATGGTATTCTTCACAATGAATGTGCTTTGGCTCAAAGCAAACATGGACTGAATTAGCACTTGACTCTGTAGCTAGATAACAGAAATATGCTAAATGAGAAGAGTTGAAAAGTATTTTAAATCTTAGAGGAAAGTTCAGTAGAACTGAGTAAGATGTTTTAAAAATCTGGGCTTGACAGCCTTCTTGCCTCTGTGGAGGTCCAAAGTAACCAAAGACACAGGTTAGAATCTTACCCAAATACTGACACCAGCTGGCACACCCACACAGCTCAGCTGTCATGGGCCCTACCCATCCTCATCCCCAGACCTCTACCTTCCTTCCTGCCCTTGTAAGGAGCCGCCCTCACATTCGCCATTACAAGATGGCGCTGATGGCACTGACACCCGTGTTCTAAGTAGTAAACAAGCAAGCTGCGCATGTGCCGGGGTAGCTTTCCACGCCATGTGCTCTGCCTTTCCCGTGACGACAACTCCGGCTGATGGGCTGCAGCCAATCAGGGAACGACACGTCCGAGGCGGAGGACAGTCCTCCATAAAAGGGATGGGGCTCCGCCATTTCTCTCTCTCGCTCTCTCTGGCTCTCTCTCTGGCTCTCTTCTCCACTGGCTCCTGATGGGGTAAGCAATAAAGCTTGTGCTGCAGAAGATTCCGGTTGCCCTGAGCGTGTTCTTACCAGGGGGGACAAAAGCGCGGGCAATAAATGGCGCCGAAACCCGGGAGCTACTACATCACGGGGAAGGAGCAGTTAATGAAGTGTTCCCGCAAAACAGACTGTTGAGAAGGATCCAGTGTGGATTCAGAACTCTTCAGCTGGGGAACTGTGGTAATGAAGTGTTCCCACAAAACAGGCTGTTGAGAAGGATCCGGTGTGGATTCAGAACTCTTCAGCTGGGGGACGGAGCGGAAGGTATGTCTGGTCTTGAACTTTCTCTAGTGTTAAAAGCCTTTTTGTTTCTTTTCATATGTCAACAAGCGGTTAAGGTGGGGTGGAGAATTCTGAACGAAATTCAAGACAGTCTATCAGAAGTAAAGCAGGGAGAGAGAGCAGGAAAAAAGAGGAAACATGGTGCACCAAATAAGTATACAGGCCTTTCCACGGGTCTTGAACCCGAGGAAAAGTTAATGTCAGGGAAGAATACCTGAAGAGAGATTAGAAGGAAAGAGGAGAAAAAACAAAGGAAAAAAGAAAAGTTAATGTCAGGGAAAAATACCTGGGGAGAGATTAGAAGGAAAGAGGAGAAAAGAGATGAGTTTAAAGAGCCAGTTCTTAGTAGCTGTGAATCAGATAAAGAAATTAGCCCTTCTGAGAAAACAGACTTGGAGGAGGGAGCAGCTCATTATGAGAGAGAAATGCGAGCTTATAGGTCAAGAAAGAAGCCAAAAGCGGCTGGCAAAGGCCAGCTTGCTGCTCGACCTCCGGGCAGTTGGTTTCAAAGTCATAGTGCACCTCCGCCCTATGCGGAGCCCCCGCCCTGCGTAGTACATCAGCCCTGCGCAGAGAGGCAGTGCGCAGACTCGTTCATTCCAAGAGAGGAACAAAGGAAGATACAACTGGCATTTCCGGTCTTTGAAGGAGCGGAGGGTGGGCGTGTTCATGCTCCAGTAGAGTACAGGCTTGCCGGCATGGCACTAACTCCTGCCGACTGGCAAATGATTGCAAAAGCCACTCTCCCCAATACGGGCAAATATACGGAATGGAGAGCTCTATGGCAAGAGGCTGCACAAACGCAGGCCCGAGCAAACGCTGCTACTTTGACTCCAGAGCAGAGAGATTGGACTTTTGACAGGTTCAAACCTTGGCAGCCACATCCAATGATTGGGCAGTTTTAGTTACCTCCTTTTCAGGACAAATAGATAACCATTATCCAAAACATCCAATTTTACAGTTTGCCCAAAATCAATCTGTTGTGTTTCCACAAATAACAGTAAGAAACCCACTTAAAAATGGGGTTGTGGTATATACTGATGGATCAAAAACTGGCATAGGTGTCTATGTGGCTAATGGTGAAGTAGTATCCAAACAATATAATGAAAATTCACCTCAAGTGGTAAAATGTTTAGTGGTTTTAGAAGTTTTAAAAACCTTTTTAGAACCCCTCAATTTTTTAGAAGTGGCTGGAGTGATTAAGCCTTCCAGTAAAGTTGCCAATATTTTTCAGTAGATACAATTAGTTTTGTTTGCCTCTCCTTTAACTGGAGAAAAGGCCTCACATGTGATTCAACATTGCCTTGAGGCATGGAGTGCTTGGGGGAAACCCAAACTCCTTAAGACTGATAATGGACCAGCTTATACATCTCAAAAATTCCAACAGTTCTGCCATCAGATGGACGTGACCCACCTGACTGGACTTCCATACAACCCCCAAGGACAGGGTATTATTGAGCGGGTGCACTGCACCCTCAAATGCTATCTAATAAAACAGAAAGGGGGAGTCGAGGAGGCTCTACCCCGAGTACCAAGAGTGTCTGTGTCTACAGCACTTTTTACACTCAATGTTTTAAATCTTGATGCTCACGGCCGTACAGCGGCTGAATGCCATTGTTCAGAGCCAGATAGGCCCAATGAGATGGTTAAATGGAAAGATGTTTTAAGTAACAAATGGAAAGGCCCGGATCCTATTTTGATAAGATCCAGGGGAGCTGTTTGTGTTTTTCCACAGAATGAAGACAACCCATTTTGGATACCAGAAAGACTCACCCGAAAAATCCAGACTGACCAAGGGAATCCTGATGTCCCTCATCGTGGTGATACCCAGGGTGACAACAACAAAGGGAAAGCAGCGTTGGGAGATACAGAATTGGACGGCTAAACTTGAACAGACCCTTTGAAAATTGAGACTTGCCCCACGCACTTGGACCTGTCCCTGACCAAAGGATTATCTCCCCAACATTTTCCTTCTTTAAAGAATGGGTGGGGGTGGAATTATTTGGAGCTGTTCTTTGCTGTGGATTAGTGTTGCTTCTTTGATTGGTCTGTAAGCTTAAGGCCCAAACTAGGAGAGACAAGGTGGTTATTTCCCAGGCGCTTGCAGCACTAGAACATGGTGTTTCCCCTGATATATGGTTATCTATGCTTAAGCAATAGGTCGCTGGCCACTCAGCTCTTGCACCCCACGAGGCTAGTCTCATTGCACGGGATAGAGTGAGTGTGCTTCAGCAGCCCGAGAGAGTTGCACGGCTAAGCATTGCAGTAGAAGGGCTCTGTGGCATATATGAGCCTATTCTAGGGAGACATGTCATCTTTCAAGAAGGTTGAGTGTCCAAGTGTCCTTCCCCCAGGAAAAACGACACGGGAGCGGACCAAGACCCCTTTGGGTGATGAGCCTGGGAGGAGGTTTTGTGTAAAGCCCCTATTTTGCACACTGGGGATTTGACCTCTATTTCCACTCTCATTAGAATGGGTGGCCTATTGCTCTTAAATAAAAGAAAAGGGGGAGATGTAAGGAGCCGCCCTCACATTCGCCATTACAAGATGGCGCTGATGGCACTGACACCCGTGTTCTAAGTAGTAAACAAGCAAGCTGCGCATGTGCCAGGGTAGCTTTCCACGCCATGTGCTCTGCCTTTCCCGTGACGACAACTCCGGCCGATGGGCTGCAGCCAATCAGGGAACGACACGTCCGAGGCGGAGGACAGTCCTCCATAAAAGGGATGGGGCTCCGCCATTTCTCTCTCTCGCTCGCTCTGGCTCTCTTCTCCACTGGCTCCTGATGGGGTAAGCAATAAAGCTTGTGCTGCAGAAGATTCCGGTTGCCCTGAGCGTGTTCTTACCAGGGGGGACAAAAGCGCGGGCAATACTTCCTCACCTGGGGCTGATCAGGGAATCAATACCCACCCAATTGCTGTAGCCTCTGAGCCTCCCAGAAGATCTTCAGTAACCAAGGACACAGGAGGTCTTCAGTAATGAGGGACACAGGAAGTTGTTTCTAACCTGAGACAAAGGAAGCCCACCCTAACCAGAAACAAAACTGCCTTCATCCAAGGAGACCAGCTCTAACTCAGGCCACAGAAGTCTCCCTGACTTCGAGGTGGCCGGTCCCAGTCAGAGACACCCAGGCTAGAGAAAATGAGATGGCTACAGGCAAGTAAAATATTCATAAAATTACAGAACCTAATGCAATTTGATACCATCATAACCCAATTCTTCCACCACAGCAAACCCTGGATATACTAACAAGCCTGAAAAGCAAGATAATGACCTAAAATTCCCATCTCCTGAAGATGTTAGGGGCCTTTGAGAGGATATAAAGAACTCCCTTAAAGAAATACATGAAAGCCAGGCAGTGGTGGCGCATGTCTTTAATCCCAGGACTTGGGAGGCAGAAGCAGGTGGATTTCTGGGTCTGAGTCCAGCCTGGTCTACAAAGTCAGTTCCAGGACAGCCAGGGCTATACAGAGAAACCTTGTCTCAAGAAACCAAAAAATCAAACCAAACCAAACCAAGACAGAAAAACATAGGCAAACACATAGAAGTATTTAAAGGAGAAACAAATAAATCCCTTAAAGAAATAAAGAAAAATACAATCAGCAGGTAAAGGGATCCAACAAAACAGTCCAAGAACTAAAAATGGAAAATGAAACAATAAAGAAAACACAAAGGGAGACAACCCTGGACAACTTAAGAAGGAGACCAGAAACTACAGACACAAGCAACAGCAACAGAATACAAGAGATAGAAGAATCTCAGGCATAGAGTATCATACAAGATATTGACCCATCAGTCAAAGATAATACAACGTGTAAAAAGTTCCTAATGCAAAATATCCAGGAAATTCAGGACTCAATGAAAAGATCAAACCTAAGAATCTCAGCTCAAAGGGCTAGAAAACATCTTCAACAAAATCATAGAAGAAAACTTCTCTAAGCTAGAGAAAGAGATGGCCATAAATGTACAAGAAGCCTATAGAACACCAAATGAATTGGACCAGAAAAGAAAATCTTTGCCTTCCCATTTCCATCTGTACTCCAGAACTAACTCTGTGACACAAATCTCTGCAACCCAATCCTACCAGGAGATAGCTGGTCTCCCAGGAGTGCTAACACACCTAAGATCACAGGCTCACAGGAGGAGGGACAAGCTACAGTCAGAGACAGCAAGACCAGCTAAAACCAGAGATAACCAGATGGCTAGAGGCAAGGGCAGAAATATAAGCAACAGAAACCAAGGCTACTTGGCATCATCAGAACTCAGTTCTCCTACCACAGCAAGTCCTGAATACCCAAACACAGATAAAAAGCAAGACTCTGACTTAAAATTACATCTCATGATGATGATAGAGAACTTTAAGAAGGTCATAAACAGCTCACTTAAAGAAATACAGAATACAGGTAAATAGATAGAAGCCCTTAAAGAGGAAATACATAAATTCCTTAAAGAAATGCAGGAAAACACAACCAAACAAGTGAATGAATTGAACAAAAACATCCAGGGTCTAAAAATGGAAATAGAAACAATAAAGAAATCACAAAGGGGGACCACCCTGGAGATAGAAAACCTAGGAAAGATATCAGGGTACGTAAATGAAAGTATCACATAACAGTAAAAGAAAATGCAAGATGCAAAAAGCTCCTAACCCAAAATATCCAGGGAATTTAGGACATAATGAAAAGACCAAACATAATATAAAAGATATAGAAGAGAGCAAAGATTCCCAACTCAAAGGGCCAATAAATATCTTCAACAAAATTATAGAAGAAAACTTCCCTAAACTAAAGAAAGAGATGCCCATAACCATACAAGAAGCCTACAGAGCTCCAAATAGATTGGACCAGAAAAGAAATTCTTCCCATCACATAATAATCAAAACACAAAATGTATAAAACAAAGAAAGAATATTAAAAGCAGTATGGGAAAGATGTCAATTATCACATGAAGGCAGAACTATCAGAATTATATATAACTTCTCAACAGAGACTCTAAAAGCCAGAAGATCCTGGGCAGATGTCATACAGACCCTAAGAGAACACAAATGTCAGCCCAGACTACTATACACAGCAAAAATCTCAATTTACCATACATGGAAAAACCAAACTATCCCATGACAAAACCAGATTTACACAATATCTTTCAACAAGTCCAGCCTTACAAAGGATAATGATGGAAAACTCCCAAACAAGGAGGGAAAATACAGTCTAGAAAAAGCAAGAAAGTAATCATCTTTCAACGAACCCAAAAGAAGATAGTCACACAAACATAATTCCACCTCTAACAATAAAAATAACAGGAAGCAACAATCACTGGTCCTTAATATCTCTTAACATCAATGAACTCAATTCCCCAATAAAAAGACATAGACTAACAGAATGGATAGGCAAACAGGACCCAGCATTTTGCTGCATACAGGAAATGTACCTCAGAGACAAAGACAGTCATTACCTCAGAGTAAAAGGCTGGAAAACAATTTTCCAAGCATATGGCCTCAAGAAACAAGCAAAAGTAGCCATTCTAATATAAAATAATGCCGCAGACCCTCTAGGCCCCCTTTGTCTGCATAGAACGGGTCTCTGGTCACAGGTGGGCAAAGAGTTGGAGGACAGACAGATGCACACAGTAGAAGTTGTGTAGAATCTGAATGTATTGTCACAGAGTGAACATCAATCTTATATAGTACAAGGGGTCGGAAGTCACAGCAAACAAGTTACATTGAAGTTACCAAGTACAAAACAAAGGAATGACTTTAAAAGGATTTACAGAAACCAGGTAAATGTTTACAGTAAAGATAAAGCAGTCCTGCCTAGGATCAGCTTAGTGACAGGCAAGGATTTCACACTGTAGTGTTATACCTTTGAACCTTGTGAAGCACCAGGGGGTTCTGCTCTTGTCAGGCCTCATGAATAATGCAATATCACACCCCCCCCCCAATTTTCTAGGCCTTTCTAAATTCTTATATGAGTGTAACTTTAAGTATCTGGAGAATCTCCATTTGTCAGGAGAATATACCAACTTGCTTTTAATATGCATTGTAGCCTGTATTGAAGATTTCTATCTCAGTGAGATTCCCTGGCTCTTTCTGCAGACCAGCTGAGCCACTGGCTCTGTCTATTGTAATGCTTAATTAGTAACTGAATAGGTAACTTCCTTTTTGCATTCCTGCCGGATTTTAAGCTCCCATTTCAAGCTTGCAGGCTTCTGGGACCTTGGAACAACATGGAGGCTTAACTATAACAGAATTTAATCTTAAAAGGCATTTATAATAAAATATTAAAAGAGAGCTCGTAGAACCATACACCAGACTAACGTGGGAATAGAGTATGAGTATGAGAACGCCAAAACTCTAGGAGGTGAGCTTCCTTGAAACTCTCTTTCTCATGAGTGGCTTTTAGGCTTCAAAGCCTGTCAAGCTGACTCAACTGGAGCACATGGCTAAGAAACACTTGAAAAAAATGTTCAACATCCTCAATTGTCAGGGAAATGCAAATCAAAACAACCCTGAGATTCCACCTCACACCAGTCAGAATGACTAGGATCAAAAATTCAGGTGACAGTAGATGCCTGTGAGGATGTGGAGAAAGAGAAACACTCCTCCATTGTTGAGAGGATTGCAAGCTTGTACAAACACTCTGGAAATCAGTCTGGCAATTCCTCAGAATACTGGATCTAGTACTACCTGTAGATCCAGCAATACCTCTCCTGGGCACATACCCAGAAGATGTTCCAGCTGGTAATAAGGATGCATGCTCCACTATGTTCATAGCAGCCCTATTTATAATAGCCAGAAGCTGGAAAAAAACCAGATGTCCCTCAACAGAGGAATGGATACAGAAAATGTGGTACATTTACATAACAGAGTACTACTCAGCTATTAAAAAACAATGAATTTATGAAATTCTTGGGAAAATGGAAGTATCTGGAGGATATCATCCTGAGTGAGGTAACCCAATCACAAAAGAAGTCACTTGATATGCACTCACTGATAAGTGGATATTAGCCCAGAAACCTAGAATACCCAAGATACAACTTCCAAAACACAAGAAAATCAAGAGGGAAGACCAACTCGTGGATACTTCATTCCTCCCTAGAATACGGAATAAAATATCCATGGAAGGAGTTGCAGAGGCAAAGTTTGAAGGTAAGATGAAAGGATGGACCATCCAGAGACTGTCCCACCAGCAGGTCCATCCCATAATCAGCTACCAAACACAGACACTATTGCATATGCCAGCAAGGTTTTGCTTAAAGGACCCTGATATAAATGTCTCCTTTGAGGCTTTGCCAGTCCCTGGCAAATACAGAAGTGGATGCTCACAGTCATCTATAGGATGGAATACAGGGCCCCCAATGTAGCAGCTTGAGAAAGTACCCAACAGCTGAAGGGGTCTGCAACCCTATAGGTGGAACAACAATATGAACTAACCAGTACCCCCCAGAGCTTGTGTCTCTAGCAGCATATGTAGCAGAAGATGGCCTGACCTGTCCAGCAGGTCCAGTTATTCGAAGATCTCGAGGGGACCTTCTCCTAAGAACCCAATTGTGGGAGGGAGAGATGGACACCAAGTGCAATAACACTCGGAAGCAGTCTGATTACCATCAAGGTGTCATTGTATTCAGCAAGGCTCAAGGCTTAAATGCACAAGCAAAAGGGGAAGTACTTCTCAGCAGGAGGAATGGGGTAGCGGAAATTTTTCTTTTGGCGACTACAAGGCAAGCAGGAACTTGGTGGTATCAGGGTACATCTTGTGGTCAGGACATTCGGCGCTGACTTAGGGCTGGAACATTCTGTGGTTGTTCTTGGAGCAGTGAGTCGGTGGCCTGCTCCATTATTTTCATAGTAGCTGTATTTGTAATAGCCAGAATCTGGAAACAACCCAGATGTCCCTCAACTGAAGAACAGATACAGAAAATGTGGTTCACTTAAACAATGGAGTGCTATTCAACTATTAAAAATTAGGACATCATGAATTTTGCAGGCAAACAGATGAAACTAGAAAATATTATCCTGATTGAAGTAACTCAGTCCCAAAAAAACATGCACGATATGTACTCACTGATAAGTGGTTATTAGCCAGAAAGTTCAGAATACCTATGATACAACCTACAAACCATAAGAAATGTAACTAGAAGAAAGACTCAAGTGAGGAGGTTTCAATCCCACTTAGAAGTGGGAAGGAAATAATCACAGGAGGCAGAGGGATGGAGGGACCTAGGTGGAAGATGGGAGGGGGAAGGGAAGAGGGGGCAGGATCAGATATGGGGGGACAGGAGAGAAGCTCTGAGGGCTAAGAGAATGAATGGAAATAAGCAGTCTCAAGGGGTGGGAGGTGTGTGGGGGAAACTCTAGAAAGTACCAGAGACCCAGGAAGCGAGAGACTCTCAGGATTCAATGGGGGAAACCTTAGCCAAAATGCCCAACACTGGGGAGAGGGATCTTGAAGAGTCCACCTTCAGTTGATATATAGGGTCTCAAGTGAAGGAGCAGGAATGAAAGAACCTAGTAGGGAAACCCCCATTCAACTCCCGATTTGGCGTGCACCCAAGAATCACGAACAAACAGACCATCTTGATGTAAATACATGAGGTAGTTTAATGGTCAAGCTCCCGGGTTGAAACGTATCTCACACAGGAGACAGTGAATTCGACCACGAGGCTTGGAAGCTAGGGGTTTTTATAGAAAAGGGGCTGGGGCTGGGGGAGGAATTGGCGCAGTTTCACATGATTGGTCCATTTAAACATCAGCAGACTATACATGCAGATAACATTTAACTTAGGTCAGAAGGGCAGGAGATAGGGAGGCGCGGGGCCAGTCCAGACATTCTCTTTATCTTTATGGCCAAGCAGCCTCAGGAATGTCTTAACGACGGGCCTGCCCGGGCATGTCCTGGCCTGTTCTGCTATGTTCTCAGCCCCAAGTTTCAAAACTCACAAACAACTCTTTGGGCTATTTGACATAAATTACATGAATCACAGGTCTCAAGTTTTATTTTCTTTCAGGGTTATTAACTCAAAGTCAAAATTTCTGACCCAGAATTGTTCCTATCTAAAAGAACAACAGGGACAAAATGGAGAAGAGACTGAAGGAAAGGTTGTCCAATGCTGGCCCAACTTGGAATTATCTTGATGGGGTTGGGGAGCAACCACTTAAGGCCCAATACTTTTACTGTTCCTATGCTGTGCTTACGGAGGGAAGCCTGGCATGGCTGACATCTGAGAGGCCCTACCAGCAGCTGACTGAGACATAGGCAGATACACCCAACTATTGGACTAAAGTTGGGGACCCCTATGGCTGAATTAGGGGAAGGATTGAAGAAGCCAAAAGCGAGAGTGACCCCATAGGAGACCAGCAGACTCAACTAATCTAGACCCCAGGGAGCTCTCAGAGTCTGAGCCACGAAACAGGAATACACACGGGCTGATGTGAGGCTCCTGGCACATATATAACAGAGGTCTGCCTAGTCTGGCCTTTGTGGGAGAAAGGGGAAGGAGGAATGGGATGAGGAATTTTGAGAGAGGGGACTGAGGTGGGCAATGACTGGAATGTAAATAAATAAAACAACTTTAAAAATCTAGGCTTGAATTAGTAAATTATTTTTATTTTCTATGTATTTTTGGTCATGGTTTTATATAAACTCCTTTTAAGAGATTCTAGCTTCTAATTTAACTTTAGCTATGCAGGTTGGGAATGAGTAAAGTGATCTCTCCACCCATAAAGATTATCTAAACTCTGACAGTCATCTCTATTTCCCCTTAGGATAGATGCAGTTGGTTACAAATGTGCTTCTCCAACATTGATGCTGGTGACCCAGCACCCAAGAAGTATTTTGTGATTCATCTGACCCTACAGAGGTCTTATGTCATTTGTAATTTATCACTATGTCTGATCACAAATAATTTGTTCACGCTGTTATAGACACTTTGCAAAATCCTTTATTGTTTTTGTTGTTTCTTTACTATATGTACATTTCATAGAAATGATTCATATAGAAAAATTACCATTTTCTATCAGGAAAATTAAGTCATCAAATGACCTAATTTCTAGAAATCTTATACCAGAGACACTCTTCCTGGGACATAAAGAAAAGAAAAATGAGAAAATGGAAAAAAATTTCTCTTCTATATAATTATAGATAGCTAATATATGGATCAATGATTAGATAGACCGTTGGATAGATAGATGATGAGTGGATAGATAGATAAATTATAGGTAGATAGGTACAGAGAGAGGGGGGGATAGGTAGATAATAGAGATGATAGATGGATGGATGGATAGATAGATACACATGATAGATAATTTATATTTTGTGCTGTCATAGGGGAAATAGGCAAAGGATAGTGTAATAAGCATCATATAATGCTGCAGACCCTCTTGGTCCCTTGTCTGCATGGAACGGGTCTCTAGTCGCAGGTGGGCAAGGAGTCAGCGGGAATTGACAGACAGACTAGACACAAGGGAGTGTGGATCTGAATGTAATTTGTCAAATCGAGCATCAAACTTTTTATACAGAAGAAAATAGGGAAGTTGGGTGACACACCAGCAAGGTACAAAGAGGTTACTGGATTCTTACACAAAACAGAGGAATGCAAACATGGAAGAACTGGCAGGAACCAACTGGGATAAAATTCAATGTGAACAACTGGGATCAAAAACAGCTCCACCTAAGGTCCACTTAACCTTAGAAGCCAGGGGCAAGGGCTTCATGCCTTGCCATAGTTCTTATTCTAGTCTATCGTATCGTCCACCTTCCCCCTAGGCCATTGTAAATACCTGTGTATGGGTGTACTTCAGCTATCTATAGTTCTAAGTATCTACTCTGGTTCCTCTTTAGGTCAAAAACTTCCTTCTTCCTAGGTAATGGTAAATTTTTGTGTAGGGCAGTGACTTAGCTATCCATGCCCAGGGTCAGATCAAGGACTGCCTAGAATCTAACTTTAAAATATCAATCCTTAGGAGCACTTGTAATAAAGCGATATTAAGGGAAAGCACACAGATCTATTTACCAACTAAAGCAAGGACGTTGGAGCATTCTTCATACAGGATGCCATGATTCCAGGGGACTAAGTTTCCATGAACTTTTTACCTCGGGACAGCGCCCAGGTTTTTAGGGCCTGTCGTGCTTGTCACTACTGGAGTGGATGTAGCAATAAAAATCTATTTTATCATTACAAAATAATTGAATAATATAAAAGTTTAATAAATAAAGAATAACACTTCATCTACACCACCCACTATCTTGAATTTTAGAAAATATTATAGTGAGTGAAGTAGTCCAGATCCCGAAAGACAAATACCACATATTCTATCTTATCAACAATTCTTAGTTCCAAATTCTCAGATATGAATGTACAACATGGAGTGATCACAGAAACCAGGGACCTGTAAAGGAACACAGCTGGTGGGAGAGAAATATCAGGATAGAGGTGGGAAATGAAATAAAGGGGAGGGACTTCAACAGTAGAAGAGGAGGGGAGGTCAGTATAGAAGGAGAAACAGAGATGAGGGATAAATAGTACCAAGCTTTGGTTTTATAAAAGCTCAAGTAATCATTTTCTATTTATCAAAAATTATACACAAGATATACAGGTGTATACACACACACCACCACCACCACCACCACCACCACACCAGGACCAGGCAGTGTAAACCTCATTTTAAATGGTTGGTTGGATAAATCTAAGTGACTCACAAAACAAAAACAAAAACAAACAAACAAACAAACAAAAACCATAGAGTATCAGTGTAGCCCTTTCTTGCTTCTCAGGGGTTGGAGGTGGGCCCATATTCTAAAGACACTGCACACAGGACTCCAATGATTCAGGCTGGATCTGACCTGAAAACCCCTCCCCTGAGATCTAAGTTTCATACTTTCCAAAAATACGATGCAAGGTGCCAAGGGAGGGAAGCAGATAAACAGTCTAGCTGTAACACCTATGAGCCACGACAAGATTCACATAAAGGTATACTAAGTGACACTCACATATTAGTGACGACCAATGGCTTTCTAATTAGACTTAAAGCCCTCTATACAAGAGCAAAATCATGCCTGGTACTAAAAACCTACCCAGCTTCCCAGGGCTAGTGAGGTCATAGGCCTTGGAAAAGATGATCCTTATACACACAGAAGTGTAGCTACCAGCCCTCATCAAATAATCATTTCTTCACAGCAAATGGAGACCATCAGAGAAAACCACCATAATGTTATACAATGAAGTGATACACAAATTTTGTGTGGGCTTCCTTGTTTTTACCAAAACTCAGAGGTGTGTCTATAGTGTTCTAAGGTAATGCCAAGGCTTGTATGCTATCACTTAAGTTTGAAGAGACAAGGAAAAGGACCATCTCTGAGCCTACATGCATCACATAGGATCCAGTATTGTTTCTGTCTGTAATTCACCAACCATTGAAAGCCCAGTGTTCCAAGATATTCAACAGGGCAGACAGAGAGTAGATGTGGGAGTTAGCGGGACCTGGTTTGGGCTACCAGCTCCTGCTCCAACTGTGACCTTCAAAAAGGTACTGAACTGCAGGAAGTGCCACTTTATGTATCTTCAGGCTGAGATTACGTTAGCTTCTTGATACACTCAACAGTGTGTGCTTTTAATTGCTATTACCCTAGGCCTCTAACACTGGAATCTGTATATTGAGTGTCACATTTGGGAGGGAATAGGTAAGTTATCATTTCTATTAAAAATGATTAGGAATTCATAAGTATGGGTTTTTAAACAGGTGAAATTGGCATTTATTAAAGTTTGTGGTTGAAAAGTTACTATTGAATAAGATGTTGAAAAATTGGGACACAATTTTTTAAATTAAATTAATCCTTTGACAGTTTCATATGTGTATATAATGTATACCATTTGCTCACAGAACCCCTCCTCTCTTATATTAGAAACCATACAAAATTATTTTTCTCAATGATTTTTTTGTAAGTACTACTGTGAGCTTTTGGACTTATGTGTGTTCATGCCTGAAACAATATTTTCAAGCAGACTTACCTGAGACGTTCTGAGGATGAACTGTGTTCTAGTGAGCCCTCTAGGTAGCTGGCCACATTTTCACCAAAGCTTTGTCCCAACCCCCCTGATCTCCAAGTGAAAGGCAACATCTGTGCAATATGTGCTTTGAAAGAAATTGGAAGAACAGTAGATTGACAATTGCTGAAAGTTCAATAAGGAATACATAGTAGGATTTGGGGGAGAATGTGTGAGAGGGAGAGAAAAGGACACAGAGAGACACTATTTATCTTAAACAAGAAGAACCCATGGGAGACTTTCTTTTATTCCTATGAAGGAATGGTGTAGTACTGACAATACATGGGGTTATTTTTCCTCTCCCATTTTTTTTTCTGCTGAAGGAGAAAAGAAGTAGAGACATTGAATCAGTCCATCCACTTAATTAGGTATGATCATACAGTTGTCATTGTGACCTCTCCAGGACTCAGTTTGCTCATCTGAACAAGACTGGGTACACTCAGGATTTCTAAATTACTCCTTAGGATAAAGTCCACTTTGCTGGAGATTATTAAACAATAGGAGGAACTAAGCCACTAGGATATTTGCAGATTGCTATGTGAAGTTTGATGGGTAGTATCTGTCCCATCTTAATCCTATCACTGAGAGACCAGATGAACTCCATCTTGGGTTCAGGCTCCATCTTAAAGAACCTGATATAAGGTTGAACTAGAGTTAATCAATAAGCCTACACCTAGCACTAGTCTCCAGGTCACTCCCTAACAACAATCAATCAGGAGGAAAGCAGAAGTTTACAGTTGTTCTTAAAGATATTTACTTATGGAAGTTTATGGGTTGGCTCCTAGCACCAGCTAATTATTGTAAAAGGCAACAAATTCCATACTAGCCACCAAGTAGGTGCTACTTGGCACTCACCAAGGGTGTGCCAAGCTGGAAACACCCTTGCTGGTTTGCTTGCCTCTATAAAAGCTTGCTTGAAACTGGGCTCGGGTTTCATCCTCCAGTCCTGCTGCATCAGTGAGGACAGTGTGGCCCATGCTCAAGTTTGAATAAAACTCTAGTGAGATTGCATGGGAATCGGCTCCTTGGTTGCCTTTTGCGGTTCAGGAAATGGGCACAACATCACTTATAGGATGCAGAGGACCGAGGTACAGGCTGAGAAGGAGGATGGGTAGTCTTCCAGTAGTAGATGGATGAGGAGCCAGTTCAAGGAAGAAACCCCTTGGAAAGGCATGTTGCCTGCCGGGCTGGGCTGCGCTGGGAAAATACAGAAGTTATTAAGGAGGACAGAAACATCTTTGTGAGTCATATTTTTCCTCTGTGCTAGAAGAATTCAATATTTTGTAATCTAATTGCCCATAAGCATCCAAGTGGTAAACAATTGGGTCCCAGTTTCCATCATTGAGTGACTTCTGGTACAGAATCTTATTTGTGAAATACAGACAATTCTGACTCGTGCCATTGAATTATTCAACAACATAAGATATACTGGATGTCAAAAACAGTGCCAGTATTGCAGTAGCACAACAGCAGTTAATTGTGCCTACCAGTCCCTGCCTGGTAATCTTATATCAGAAACTACCTGTACAACTTCATTAGGACAGAGCACAGCAGCACAAGGACAGGGTAGGTGTGCAGGACTTAAAGTCAGGAGATCAAATTTTACAGTGGCAGACACAGTCTCTAACTAGCTGTCACATCCAAGTAAAAAAATAAAAATTCAGTTTTCTTATTCTAAAACGTTTCAATCTGTAGTAAATGATGTCTTAAATTGTCTTATAAATCTAAAATTCTATCTCTGGTCCTTGACTTAATGATGTCACCAACTAATATCCAAAGAGATGATACAAGCAAGCAACAAACAGACAAACAAAAAACTATGTTACTCACTTCTCATCACTATGACAAAATAGCTGAGCAAATCAACTTAAAGGAAACACACATTTATTTTTGGTTCATGATTTTAGATGTCATAGTTCATGGTCACCTAGGTCCTTTACAGTGGGTCTGTGGTGAGGCAGAGTGTCATTGTTCAACTCATGGTAGCTGGAAGTTGAAAATAAACCTACATTGGGAGGCAGGTGTGTGTGTGTGTGTGTGTGTGTGTGTGTGTGTGTGTGTGTGCGTGTGTTGTGTGTTTCAGGGAGGGAGGGACAGAGGGGGGAGGGGGAGGGGGAGAGAGGGGAGGGGGAGGGGGAGGGGGAGAGAGGGGAGGGGGTGGGGGAAGGGGAGGGAGAGCCTACACTAGAAGGCTTCCATTTCTGCAGTTTTTGTTCCATATAGGCATCCAGAACATTAGATAACACCGCGCACGCACACACACACTGCATGTGGGATCTTCTGCCTTAGATATTCCCTCACATACCAAGAATCTCTGTAAATGCACTTACAAGCATCCTTAGACAATCTACTAGGTGTCTCTAAATCCAATCACACTGACAACTACAAAATGAACCACTACGAGAATTTCTTGCCAAACTCCTTAAAAACAACTTGAAACACTTGCATAGCATGGCTTTCTCATTTAGGAGTTTGTGCAAATAGAAGTTCAAACCCTTGAGGCTAGAGACATGGTTCAGCAGTTAAGAGCACTTACAGCTCTTCCAGAAGAAGCATTGTCAGTAGTCAGAACCCACATCATAAGACTCACAAACACCTATCACTCTAGTTCCAGGGAATCTGACACCTTCTCCTGGTCCTCATGAAAACCCAGACACACATGGCTGGCATACAGACAATACATAAATAAAACTAAATCTTAAAAAGAAGTTCAAAATCTTCTAATGAATTCCACAGAAGACATTAAGGATGTTAATTCCTGTGATTCACACAACAGAAATTTGTTGAGTGTTATGTTCCAAGAACTGTATCATGTCTAGAGGAATCATGAAAAATATACAAACTCCCTGTTTAGGGAATTCTCAGTGTACTAAAAACTAAGCATCATAGAGCTCAATGTGCTGTATAGAGGACATTCTATAGGATCACAAATTATATAGATTAAAAGGAAGAGAGACCTTTGGACAGTTTCCAGACAAAGCACAATGCCATCTGGGAATTAAATAAAGAGCAATGAGGAATTGGATCTGTGTTTAAAAGAGCAGAATTCCATACTAAGAGTCCTACAAAAGAAGAAAAACATCTGCTGAGGCTGGTGCCCTCAGAGGCACCCCAGCAGAATTTACAGATTTGCTTTCTTCTGATATCAGTGTCTTCTCAACAGAATAAGTGACCCAAAGATAATTCTAAATGCCACATGGTAGTCAAATTTGAGTTGTCAAAAAATAAAACCCAATTTAAACCAACATATGCAAAACAAATCAAGCTTTAATCTATAGCACTAGATACCTCACAATCAAAAAAAATGCTTACACATTAGAAGCCAATAAAAGTTAACAAATGAAATTCTAGCCAAGGTGACACAACAGGACTAGTATACAGGGAATATTGACTGCTGTGTGGCCATTCCCACTAGGCATCTGTTGTCATACCCTGGACTCTTTGGCTCCTGGATATCTGTACTTTCTGCTGCATTCTTATCTCTGCTAAGCCAATGCAGATAACCCTGTTGCCATTCCTTTGCTTTCCCCCCATAGCTGCACCCCAGTTTCCACAGATATTATAGGAAGACATCCGCCACAAAAGGATTTGCCTCTTGTCTGTTCATAGCGATTGAACTGCAAAGGGAACACACACACACACACACACACACACACGTCCACTACATGTTATCTCATTCCCAGCTCATAGAAATATTTTGATCATTTGCAATAATAGGCATTGGGTATACTAAAGTGAAATGTTTTGTAAGCATAGAGTATTATTAACACCAGTGATTAAGTTTAGTCATTAAAAATTATAAACCATCTAATCTGTGCTCTTTGTAATAAGGGAACAGTTGTCATTTTCTCTGAAATGATCTAAATCAGCTGCATTTTAAAGTGAGGCTGAACATTACATTATAATGTACTAAATTACTTCAAAGGGGACATTTACATATTTAAATTTAAATGAAGTTTGAACAAACCTATTATATCAATGTCCTAAGTGATAAGTGTATTATTATTATATAACATGACTTATACTCTTTATAGACATTATGCTAAGTTTTTTGAATAGTATTTTTAAGGATTCCATTTTTAGCGTAATATCTGGAGATATCCCTAAGGGTAAAGTGGACTGTATTCTTTGACTTTAGGTTTGACATAAATCTGGAACTCGATTAGCTCAAACTCTGCTTTTGATGTCAGATCATTGTGAGAACTGACATTTACGCTGTATTAAAGGACATTAGGTCAGCTGCTGAAATCTCCCAAAAGACCCTAGTACTGTAGAACATTGAAGGAAAATTCCTTGCTCACATCACAGTTCAATATAGATCAACATGGTTCTTATCTCTGCAGACTCCTGGAAGTACAGCTACCTTCCCTTTAGTGGTCCATTCCTTCCTTAAGACCTTGGAGTCCTCCACAGGGAACATTGCTCTACAGAAGAGAAGTAAGAGGCACTATGAGAGAACTCCAAGGATAAGTCAGACTGTCTTGTCTGCAAGGTTCTGGATCAGAGTTCAACCTGTTTGCAGTAGTTACTCTTCTTGTTGCTATAGCCCAATACCTAACAGACATCAGCTTAAGGCAAGATTTATTTTGGCTCACGGATGGTTCAAATTCATCATTGTGAGGAAGAGACCAAAGCATGAAGCTTCTAGCTCAGATTTCCATAGACTAGAAAATTGAGAAGTGGGAATAAAGGGGCTCAACTTCTTTTCTTCTCCTTTCCTTTCTATTCAGTTCTGGAGCCCATGGTGCTAAACACACTGAACACATGCAGAATGAGGTTTCTCTTTTTAACCATATCTGGGAAGCCTCACAAGTCAACAGTAGGCACCACTAATGCCCAGGCAATTCACAATCCCATCAACCCAACAATCAAAATCAACCATCACACGCTTGCTGTTGCGTAGAACAACAGCTAAACTGTCCTATTTTCTCTTTGAAGACTTACATGAAGATGCAGACAGAGACTGAAGATAAGCAGAAATGGGTCTGGGAGTTCAGACAAGGAACTCCAAAATGATGAAACTGGTAACTTCTATACAAGGGGTCCCTTGCTACTCCTTTTCCCTCTCGGGGAGAGAAACTGCTAGTACAATAAAATCCCCAGAAACCGTTTGCTCACATCAGAAAGATAAGGTTTCTTCATCTTGGGGAAATTTAGCATATGTAAGATGTCTCAGTCTACTAGCTCAAATGCCAACAAACTAAAACTACTTCAGCGAAGAAAAAAGCCAGGGACCTTCATGAGGAACTTTGCTTCTACAGGAAAATTAGTAAAAGAAGCCAGAGAGCTGAATTACATGTGTCTTTGTGCTGCCCTTTATCTTTCAGAGTTGTGACAAACTCTGGGGTGTACATGGAAAACCTTGAGGTAGCTGTAGTTTGATTTGATTACAACAGGAAATAATGAGCTGTTCAGTGGATAGGGAGGAAAAGCCTAGACACGGCTAAGCCTAGGTTTTCTGAAACCATTTTTACATCTGAGGCTCATGTAACTAGAAGATAATTGAATTTTAGATCATGATTATAAAGTACCTAGTTCCAAGAAAGCTTAGTCTT
>NW_028227262.1:142804945-142889945 GCF_978045245.1 Mus caroli
CTACTTTGCTAAATATGTCTATCAGCTGAGAGTGTTTTCTGGTGGAATCGTTAGGACCGTTTACATATAAAATTATATAGTCTACAAAGAAAGACTCTACCTTCTTTCTTTCCCAGTTGTACCCCTTCATTTCTTTTACCTGTCTTATTGCTCTATCCAAGACTTCAAGTACTACATCAACCAGAAGTGGGGAGGGTGGATATTCAAGTCTTGTTTCTAATTATAATAGAAATGCATTGAGTTTTTCTGTATTTAGGATAATGTTGAATGTGGGCTTCTTGACCATTGCCTGTATTATGTTGAGATATGTCCACTGTATGCTTATTCTCCCAGAACTTTGGTCATAAATGAATATTGGATTTTATCAAATGACTTCCCTGCATCTGATGAGATGGTCACATAATTTCTGTTCTTCTGTTTATTTATGTAGCAGATTACATTTATTTTTCTATTTCTCTCCTTTATTCAACCTTAGACAACCAGTATCTTACTATCATTTACAAGAATTTAGACATTTTATATAAATTGAATCACACTAGCAGTGGTCTATTTTTGTTTGTTTGGGGTTTTTTATTGTTCTTGTGGGTTTTTTTGTGGGGGGGAAGCCTCAAGGAAATTTATTTTTTATTTATTTACTTTTATTTATTTTTTCAATTAGGTATTTTCTTCATTTATATTTCAAATGCTATCCCAAAAATCCTTCAAACCCTCTACCCCCAATCCCCTACCCACCCACTTCCACTTCTTGGCCCTGGCTTTCCCCCGTACTGAGGCATATAAAGTTTGCAAGACCAAGGGGCTTCTCTTCCCAATGATGGCCGACCAGGCCATCTTCTGATACATATGCAGCTAGAGACACGAGCTCCAGGGGTACTGGTTAGCTCATATTGTTGCTCCACCTATAGGATTGCGGATCCCTTTAGCTCCTTGGGTACTTTCTCTAGCTCCTCCATTGGGGGCCCTGTGTTCCATCCAATAGCTGACTGTGAGCATCCACTTCTGTGTTTGCCAGGCACTGGCATAGCCTCACAAGAGACAGCTATATCAGGGTCCTTTCAGCAAAATCTTGCTGGTGTATGCAATGATGTCAGCATTTGGAGGCTGATTACGGGATGGATCCCTGGGTATGGCAGTCTTTACATGGTCCATCCTTTCATCTCAGCTCCAAACTTTGTCTCTGTAACTTCTTCCATGGGTGTTTTGTTCCCAATTCTAAGAAGGGGCAAAGTGTCCACACTTTGGTCTTCGTTCTTCTTGAGTTTCGTGTGTTTAGCAAATTGTATCTTGTATCTTGGGTATTCTGTTTCTGGGCTAATATCCACTTATCAGTGAGTACATATCATGTGAGTTCTTTTGTGATTGGGTTACCTCACTCAGGATGATGCCCTCCAGGTCCATCCATTTGCTTAGGAATTTCATAAATTCATTCTTTTTAATAGCTGAGTAGTACTCCAATGTGTAAATGTACCACATTTTCTGTATCCATTCCTCTGATGAGGGACATCTGGGTTCTTTCCAGCTTCTGGCTACTATAAATAAGGCTGCTATGAACATAGTGGAGCATGTGTCCTTCTTACCAGTTGGAACATCTTCTGGATATATGCCCAGGAGAGGTATTGCTGGATCCTCCGGTAGTACTATGTCCAATTTTCTGAGGAACTGCCAGACTGATTTCCAGAGTGGTTGCACAAGCTTGCAATCCCACCAACAATGGAGGAGTGTTCCTCTTTCTCCACATCCTCGCCAGCATCTGCTGTCACCTGAATTTTTGATCTTAGCCATTCTGACTGGTGTGAGGTGGAATCTCAGGGCTGTTTTGATTTGTATTTCCCTGATGATTAAGGATATTGAACATTTTTTCATGTGCTTTTCAGTCGTTCGGTATTCCTCAGGTGAGAATTCTTTGTTTAGCTCTGAGCCCCATTTTTAATGGGGTTATTTGATTTTCTGGAGTCCACCTTCTTGAGTTCTTTATATATATTGGATATTAGTACCCTATCTGATTTAGGGAGCCAAAACCATCCAGTGGAAAAAAGACAGCATTTTCAACAAATGGTGCTGACACAACTGGCAGTTATCCTGTAGAAGAATGAGAATTGATCCATTCCTATCTCCTTGAACTAAGATCAAATCTAAGTGGATCAAGGAGCTCCACATAAAACCAGAGACAGTGAAACTAATAGAGGAGAAAGTGGGGAAAAGCCTTGAAGATATGGGCACAGGGGGAAAATTCCTGAATAGAACAGCAATGGCTTGTGCTGTAAGATCGAGAATAGACAAATGGAACCTCATAAAATTACAAAGCTTCTGTAAGGCAAAAGACACCTTCAATAAGACAAAAAGGCCACCAACAGATTGGACAAGGATCTTTACCAATCCTAAAGCAGTGGTCTATTTTAATCACAACTTTTATTTAGCTCACTCCCTCGGGGGCAGAGATAAGCTTCTTAACATTTCCATACAATATTTCATCTTGGTAGGTCTCAGTAAGCATTAGTTCTATGGAAGGTAGATCACAATAAATATTTGCTTGGTAGATGAAAGAACTTAAACACATCATAGAGGTCAGAATAAGGGTCTCAGAACTTCAGTCTAAAACCACAGTTCCAGCAGGAACCTCCATGAGATGTCTACAGAATATATTGGCCACCTATGGTCTGGGCAAAGGGCACTCAAGGAACCACAAATACTTCAGTGACCAGAAATTGCAGGCCTCTGGGGACAACATAGTCAGGCATTGTTAGTCTGCTAGTGATATCCAGTTGTTTATCTACTTATTAAATTTAATTTTAAAGTGTTTAAGGGAAAGGAGTATAGTGTCTTCATATGTTTTATGCACACCTCACAAATATTTATGAAACGAATAAATTTTACTCTAAACACTTTTTCTGAAAGAGACTGTACTTCCTTTTTGCTAATTCATTATATTCTTTAAGATAAAACACGGAATCTGAGAAAGGTGTGTTGCTTCCAGTAGTGGATTTGGGGAAGATATTCTGTTATTGAAGAACTAACTGAAAGCATGAACATGAGTCAAGGTAGAAATTGCTGTCATTCAGCAACACATGTGTTTGCCGTTGACTCTCCCCACTAACATGCAAACTCTTCAGGATCTGAGATCAATATCTGTGCGGTTCACTAGCATATCCTGAGCATCTAGAAAAGTTTGGGGTGCATTAAAAGTACTCAATAAATATTTGTTGATGGAAGAGACAGGAGAAGAGGAGAGAAGAGACTGAGGGGAGAGAAGGCTATTTAATATGGAAATGTATAATAACTATGCATTTGTGCTAAGATCTGTCTTACTTAACCAATGTAAGTGATCTAAGAAACACACGTGCTAGAATCAAATTCTGTCCAAGACTATTGTGCAGTGGCATTCTGAAGCAATAAGAAAAAACTATAAAAGAAAAGAAAAGAAGTTGGCCGTATGACTGGGCAGGAAAATGGCATATAAGCTCCAAGTAGGCAGATGTAAGATGATAACACATCATTGGAAAATGGCACAAATGTACCTATAAGATAATGGTTTCTAACTACCACATCAGAATCAGGAAAAACCAAAGGCGTTGTTGACTACAGCCTACTTTATGTGTAAAGATTACTCCTCAACTTCGATACAGTAGAAGAAACATGACTTTAATTATGTCCTTCTGGACTTGGATGAGAAGTATATCTAGAAAATAAGTGCATTTTCCCCTAATGGTCCTGACATAGTCTTGGGATTTTCCCCCCAGTCTTTCTATGTCTTCCTTTCAAGCCTATTGTTTAGGCTATGAGCCTATTTGTTCTTAGCAGAAAGGTGTGTGTGTGTGTGTGTGTGTGTGTGTGTGTGTGTGTAATCATAGTTCAGGTGACATGGTTAGATGGCTCTCTCTACTTTCTCTATAAGAAGAGTTTTTATAGCATCTGCTGTAAGTTCAGTGTCTGTCAATTAAGATTGATAGATATCATAGATTTAATTGGTATACATATACAATTATATCCTCTATACTTAACTTATAGTTAACTACAGACTAAAGAATATTTGTCATCCATATCTTATCTTTATGTCCTGTATAAATCCAATGTTTTTAAAGTTTTTATTTATTACAATCAAAAAGGAAAATAGAAAGCTGCCTCTTACAATTTAGAAGTGATATATTAAGCTGACAAAGAGTGGACTCATGATGGTTTTTCTTCATTGTTCACTAGATTTATGGTTACCTAGGAGACACACCTCTGGGCATATCTGTGAGGGCATTTCTTAGAGACTTAACAGAGAAAGGAGGGTCCATCCTGAATGTCAACACCACCTTTCCATGGGCTGAGGTTTTAGACCAAGTAAAGAGGGGTAAAGGATAAAGTTAGCCTAGCAGCAGTGTTCATCTTTCTGATTTATGGTCTATTAAAACACGAGCTAGCAGCTGCTACAAGGAACTACCAGCATAGAGCCTTTCCTGACATCATGTACCACGGCACCCCAAACTGTGGTCCAAAAATGTTTCTTCCCTAACGTTGAGTCTTCTCAAATATTTGGTCGCACCAACAAGAAGGGAAACAAATATACCTGGCTTTCAGCTAGAAATCTTTTTTTCTAGAAAACAAACAAAACAAAAAAATCCTATAGGCAGTACTCCTATGACCTGGGAAGTGCTGAGGTCGGAGGGTTGCTGGGGGTTTGAGACCAGCTGGTACAGCATAATAAGCTAGGCCTTGACTACAGAATGAGACCATGTCTTGCTAGCAAGGTTATGAAGGAAGGGAACTCTTATTAACTGTTGGTGAGAGAACAAATTGGTGCAGCTACTTTGAAAATCAGTATGCTGATCCTAAAACACCCTAAAATCTATCATATGACCAAGCTAGACCATCCCGTGGCATACACTCAGGGGATTCAACATCTTGTTTCATAGATGCCGAGATGCCGAGCCGAACTATGTTCATTGCCACCTATTCATAAGCTCCAGGAAATGGGAGCAGAGTAACTGTCCTTCAACAGAGGAGTTTGTAATGAGGGTGTGGGGCATGTGGAACATGTGCATCAGGGAATACTGTTCAGCTGTGAAGAAAACGGAAATCATGAAAATGGCGGGTAAGTGGATGGAGCTACAAAAGACTGCACTGAGTGAGATAACCTAGGCCCAGAAAGAACAATGCTGCATGGTATCTCTCATCTGTGGATCCCAGTTCCACATCCTCAGATCTGACTAGTCAACATGGGGTAACTGCAGAAATCAGGAAACTGTAGGGATCAGCAGAGGATGGAGTAGCGGGGATTAAGCTTGAGAGGGGACTAGAGAGATACAAGTGGCGAGATAATGTAGGAAACAGAAAAGCCGGGAAGGATGGAGGAAGATCAAGAAAGAGAGAGGAGGCTGGGAAGGATGGAGGGAGAACAATAAAGAGAGAGGAGGGAAGAAGACAAATGGCACAAAGGCTGTTTGATAAAACCTCAAGTAATCATGCTACTTAATATTTACCTATAATTATACATAGTACATGTGAGTGTATGCACGCATACATTTATATCTGAAAAGAAATTAGGCCCCTTGGGCTGACAATGATATCCCCAAGAACCATAGACTAACAAAATTCCAGCAGGACACAAACAAACAGACTACAACAACAATAATAAAAACCCGCCTTCCCCGATTAGGAAGTGTAGCTTAAGTGACCCTCAAAACAATACCAACAACTGATACAGTCTGTGCCTCTCAGGTGATGAAAGCAATCCTCTTTTGCTGAAGTTATTGTACACTCAGCACTTAAGACTCAGATGATTTTAGCTGTATCTGGCCTAAAAGCCTTGTTCTTGTCAACTAGCTTCTACAGTAGTAGAAAATACTATGTAAACTGCCAAGGGAAGGCCATTAAACAGTCTTACCCACTGCAACACCTATGATTCTTGAATATTACCAATATGAGAAGATGTGTGTAAAGATGCAATAATGACACATGCTTGTTAGTGACAATCTACTTCTACCACCTTGCTAGACCAGTATAATTCTTTATTACATTCTAAATCTTATCCTTATACTCACAGTAAGTATAGCTATCACTCCTCACCAAAGAAGCCTAGCTTTACAGAAAATGGAGACTATCACACACACACACACACACACACACACACACACACACACACACACACAAATCTAATTAGACACAAGGCAAAGATCAACAAATAGATCATGAAATCCCAGCCCCAGTAGATATACTTAAATCACAGGTGCTTCTGACTCAGAAAACATCAAAGAAAAGGGCTTGAAAGAGCTATCTAAACAAGACTAAAACAGATGCAATATCAATGGACATATTCATCAATATGCCAGTATCAAATGTCTATATATAAAAATGCCAGTGTCAATGGACATCAATATCAGTGGAGGAAATTTCACAGGATCATACTGCTAAACAAAGACCTATAACTGAAGACCATCAACTAATGACTGCTGAGAGAAGAAGAATAAGCCTTTCCCAGGGATGGGCCTCCTTGTTGGTTATTCAATACAGAGTTTTTAACCTTGAAATTGTATACATATAAACAACAAAAATGGACCCAGCACTTCCTGTAGGATCAGATTTGTGTATAGATATTGTTTAAATTTGACTTTGTCCTGGAATATATTGTGTTCTCTATTTATGGTTATTGAAAGTTTTACTGGGTATGGCTGGCATCTGCAGTCTCTTAGAATCTAAAATTGAAAGATTTATATGACAAGAGCTTCAAATTCCTTTTGAAGGAAAGAATTGAAGAAGATATTAGAAGATAGAAAGGTTACCCATGCTCGTAGATCTGAAGGAATAACAGAAAAATGGCCATCCCACCAAGAGCAATCTACAGATTCAACACAATCTCCTCAAAATTCCAACACAATTCTTTACAGACGTTGAAAGAAAAATACTCAAATTCAAATGGAAAAACAAAATCCAGGATCCCTATGACAATCTTGACAAAGTATTTCTAGAGGTATCACCGTCCTTGACCTCAAGCTGTACTATACAGCAATAGTAATAAAAAACTTCATGGTATTGGTATAGAAACATACAGGTTAGTCAGTGGAATCAAAAGAAGAGCATCTTCAACAAATTGTCTGGTCTCACTGGACGTCAGGTTGTACAAGAATGCAAATGGATCCATATCTATAACTCGGCACAAAAGTCAAGTCCACATGTCTCAAAGGCCTCAACACAAAACGAGATACACTGAACCTGGTAGAAGGGAAAGTGGGGAATAGCCTGAAACTCATTGGCACAGAAGAGACAATTTCCTGAACAGAACAGCCACATAGGCACTAAGACTGACAATTAGTAACTAAGATTTCATGAAACTGAAAAGCTTGTGTAAAGCAAAGGACACTGTCAATAGGGCCAAACAGGAGCCTACAAAATGGGAAACAACTGAGGGTTAATTTCCAAATATATAAAGAACTCAAGAAACTAGATATCAACAAACCAAATGATCCAATTTTAAAATGAGGTACAGATCTAAACAGAGAATTCAACAGAGGAAGCACTTAAAGAAATGTTCAACATTCTTAGCCATAAAGGAAATGCAAATCAAAACAACTCTGAGAGTCCATCTTACATCTATCAGAATGGCTAAGATCAAAAACTCAAGTGACAGCTCATGCTGGTGAGTGTGTGGAACAAGGAGACCACTCTTCCATTGCTGATGGGAATGCAAACTTGTTCAGCATCTGTGGAAATCCACATGATGGTTTATCAGAAAACTTGGAATGGATCTACCTCAAGACCCAACTATACCACCCCTGAACATAAGCTCAGAGGATATTCCATTCTCCCACAAGGATGCTTGTTCAACTCTGTTCATAGCTGTAAAGTAATGAATAGCCATGCTACAATCGACAGTCCCAGAGACTCTAAGTAAGAAGGAGGGCTCAAAGAAGGAGCCATGAATCTCTCTGAGATGGTAAATAGAAGAGATATCGTGGTGAGACTGGAGGCAGGTGGGAACCAGACCAGGAGAAATCGGGTGGAGGGAGAAAGTACTGGGAGAGACAGATGAAATTGGAGGCACCTTGCTATGAGCTAGAAACCTAGTATAATGAAACTCCCAGGAATCTACAAGGGTAACCCTAGCTAAGACTCCTAGCAATGAAGGATACAGAGCCCTAACTGGCTATCTCCTGTAACCAGGTAAGACTTCCAGTGGAGGAATTGGGACACCAAACTAGACATAAAACTTTCAACCTATAATTGTTCCTGCCTACATTATGTGCTGGATTAAAGATGGCAACCACTGACTGGTACAGCTTGAGACTTATGCCATAAGAGACATCCCTGACACTACCGAGAGGTCCAGGAACCAAAGAATAGACAGCCCAGAGACCCAGGATAGAACCAAACAGGACTGGCAATTAAAAAAACAGAGTAAATGAATTGATCCCTAGTAATACTACATTATACTCATAGATAGGAGCCTAGCCTAACTGTCATCAGAGAGGCTTCATCTGGCAACTGATGAAAACAGATGCAGAGACCTTAGGCAGAGCTCAGGAAATCCTGCTGAAAAGGAGGAAGGATTGCAGGAATTAGAGGGGTCAAAGACACCAAAGAATATCTACAGAATCAGCTAACCTGGGCTTATAGGGGCTCACAGAGACAGAACCAACAATCAAGGAGCCTGCACAGGTCTGACCGAAACTCTCGGTATATATATTATGGTTGTGTACCTTGGTCTTCTTGTGGGACAATTAACAGTGGAAGCAGGGACAGCCTCTGACTCTTTTGCCTGCTTTTGAAGACTCCTTCCTCTTGCTGGGCTGCCTGGACTAGCCTTAATACAAGGCGTAGTGCCTGGTCTACTGCTACTTGATCGGCCATATTTGGTGGATATCTGTGGTCTTTTCTGAAGATAAAAGAAGGAGGAGTAGATGGGGGTGAGGTGAGGAAGGGACTGGGGGAGGGAAGAAGGGGGAAGTGGGAAACTGTGTTTGGAATCTAATATATGAGAGAAGAATAATTAAAATTTTAACATTTTAAAAATTGGATGTGTGTGTGTGTGAGAGAGAGAGAGAGAGACAGATAGAGACAGAGACAAACAGAGACAGAGAGAAGGACACAGAGAAATTTATGCATACATATACATACATAGTATAAAACAGTAATGATTAGTAAACATGAAGCTATCAGCTTGAGAGTAGGGTAGTATGGGGGGAGTTTAAAGGAAGGTAGCTGGGAGGGGCTGCAGGTAAGAAGGGGCAGGGCAGAGGGTGATACCATTCTATTTCGATCAAAAACATACTTTAAGAGAACAGCTCCTGTCTTATTTATTTCCGCATAGAAATATACACAAACTGATTCAAATGGCCCAAAGTCTTAGAAATAGATCCTGAAAATGGAATGATCCCTAAGTAAGTAGTCCCAATCCAAAAGTACCATAGCCAGCACCTCTGGAGCCTTTGTGGAGACGCTCCTTCGATAGCCAGCACCTCTGGAGCCTTTGTGGAGACGCTCCTTCGATAGCCAGCACCTCTGGAGCCTTTGTGGGGACGCTCCTTCGATAGCCAGCACCTCTGGAGCCTTTGTGGGGACGCTCCTTCGATAGCCAGCATCTCTGGAGCCTTTGTGGAGACGCTCCTTCGATAGCCAGCATCTCTGGAAACGCTCCTCTGAGTGAAGAATAACTAGGGGACTCCTGACTCCTGACCTCAATGAGGAAAAAAAGAACCTTTTTTTCGTACCAGTAGACTGTGATCCGTTCATCTACAGGAATTTTCTCTAAGTTTCCACTTGATTTTACTGTGGCTTCCCACCAGTGACTTTCCTTGGAATGTACTTTCGAAAACTAGATGGAAACTTCAGGGTTCATTTGAATCTGGCCTCTGCATTTCATGAATAATAATTCAGAACTGAGAGATGAGGAGAGCTGAGCGGAAGGAGCTGATGACCTTCGACACTGTGCTAATTTTAGTATGCTAGGAATGTGCGGTGGAAAGGCAACGCTTGCGAGGTTGTTAAGGTAAATGAACTCCTCAATTATAAGTGCTTTCTATGTGTTAACTTAGTACTGCAATTATCAACATTTCACCTACAAGGAGGTAAGTTGCGCAGGGTTTTACAGCGGCAAAGCGGGGATTTAATTTTTAGCTGTTTGACATGAAAGTCTTATCAGAACATCACAGTAGACAGCCCTCCTGTGTATGTGGAATGAATCTTCAGTTCAAGTGTTGAGACATTGTTAAAACTTCAGGGCCTTTTCTACTAAGATGTAGTAAATAGGTGTGAGTGGGCAAATGATGAATATTAATCCATAACTCAACATGAAAGAACTTTGTGGATACTCCGGGGTGTCAATCTCTGGAAGCAGATAAACTTAGAGCGAATGTAAATGTGTTCTCAAATTGCTCTAGTGGACCTGTTTTGGGCAAACCAGAGACATATGGAAGCCAGATCTATGTCAGGGCAAAGTCTCCTGCCTCTATTGTGCCACAGAAGCTACAGGAAGGACATTTGAATGATCACTAAAGAACTTTTTCACAGCCCCCACTTCTGCTGATGGCAAATGGGGAACCACCAGTGGCTTTGTTAGGATGTGGTAAGGAGAGGGTGGCCTTCTCATGCCTGTCTTTGCTAAGGAACTCACAGATACTTCTGTGCTGGCTTTTAAATACCATGCATCCTGTAAAGAACTGTTCATGAACAGAATTAAAATGGTAAAAGCAATATAAAAGGATGTTAGTCCTTTAAAAAATTTCAGTGCTATGATTCACATGTATCCACTAATACAAAATTAATGGTACCTGGGTAAGTCTGGGCCTCTCTATATCAAAATGCCTATGCTGTAACTAGGAATGAACATCACATGTGAGAAAAGTAAAGTCTAATGAATGATTATTACATCATCCAGACATGCTGAGATAAAATGATGGATAAATAAAAGATTAAGAAACGACATCAAGATTGGGTTGGAGGGACGGAGGAAAGATACTGGAAGAGATTTCACATGGTGACTGTTGCTATAGGAACCATTTACTAATTGCCCAAGATATCAAGATATCAGTTCCCAAGAAACTCTGGAGTAGTAAGAAAAAAAGCAGGGTCTGTGCATACATGCTTGTGTGTGCACGTGGTGGATGTAAACACATTGAAAGACGGTATTTTCTAAGGAAGGCAGTTGTGGCAGGCACCCAGTGTTGTGACTATCTCTCTCTCAAAGAACAGGTAGGTGGCAATGTGTTAAACAGCAGGGAGGTCTTGGACGTCTGCCCCATCATCTTCCATAGCTTACTACCACTCCATGAGCCAGTTCTGTGGCCCATCATTTACTTTGCCTCTAGTTCCCCTTTCTCTTGCTTTAAAAATCAATGAACATAGCATCTCAGTGCAAGGGTGGAGTCTCGGAATCTCAGTGAGATTTCTTGTCCAGAGCCTGTCAGACCCAATCATATCTTTGGAGTTAAGGCTTATTTGTAATTTCCTATCCACTCAACAGAATCAGGTACATCACAAGTGAATTGTCAGGTTAAAAATCTCATGACCGCATTTCCAATGTTCCAATAAATATGTTCCTTCATGCTAGGACGAGAGCAGCATAGTCAGGCTTGCTGTGTCGGACCGCCGCCCTTCAGATTAACTGGACATAGGATGTCAGTCACCTCTCGAGCCACCTTTCTTCATTGAGTTCTTTGTCTTGCTGGCTGCAGGTGACCCTCCATTGGTTCTTTTCAAAATGTCATGCACTCCTTGTCTCTCCTGGCTAAGAAGGAACGTTCCAGAAGAAGCAATCACTTTGCTTAATTCCTTGGTGAATCTCAGGTTCCCCAAACTGTGATAATCGCATACCCACTAGATGGTTTTAAATAAGTTTTTCTTGTGAGATTTTAATTTGGGGGTATTTCATACTCTAAAAGTACATCATTGTACAAACGTGGCCTTCCTTTAACTTATGTTCTTGCTAAAAATATTTTTTAGATTTTAGCATCTCTTCTTAGTATATTTCTCCTTCCCCCTCCCCACCCCATCTCTGTGTATAATTCTGTATTTATCTTCCTTTTTAAAAGGAATAACTTGCTCCCTCAAAGGCCATCTTTTCAAAAACTTTTACCGTTTTTATATATCTGCTGTCTCTAACATTAGGAGAAAGACCAATTATATGTCAGATGAAAAGAAAATCAGGAATGGCATTTTAAAAAAATGCAAACATTAATACTGTAAGTCCCTGAAATACAAAGTAGATTTACAACACTGGTTGCTGTTTCCGAAAAAGTCTGGTTTCTGGCTTTTGTCTAAATAAATCCAGTAGCAGCAGACACTTCTGTTACTATGTGACCTGGAAATTCCCAAGTAATCACCATTGAATAGTTGATGTTTAGATTAGCTAAGATGTTCTTAGGAACATAATAGGAAATAAATCCTTTTCTGGTTATTTCTGAAGGGCTCTGCGTGTTTGGTTCAACACTTTAGTGGAAGTCCATTCTCAACAGGTGCAAATAAACACATGCAGAGCCAGGGATCTGGATCCTGCTTTCTTGCAGATACCTATGTCAAGGCAGGCCAGAGCTTTGACCCAGGGGTGTGTGGGGTCAGAAGGGCAAGGAGAGGACCTACTAGTCCTCTCATTCTCTCTCTCTGTCTCTCTCTTTCTGTCTCTCTCTCTCTTTCTCTCTCTCTGTCTCTTTCTCTTTCTCTCTGTCTCTCCCCCCCCCTCTCTCTCTCTCTCTCTCTCTCTCTCTCTGTGTGTGTGTGTGTCTCTGTCTCTCTGTCTACGTCTCTGTCTGTCTTTGTCTGTCTTTGTCTGTCTTTGTGTCTCTGTGTCTGTCTCTGTCTGTCTATGTCTCTCTCTCTCTCTCTCCACATGTGAGAGCAGAAAATGGGCCGTTTTTAAAACAGGCTTAGGAAAGAAAGTATTTTTAGAAAGATAACCTGCTACTTAAAATAATTCTACCAGTGACATTTTAATGTCATGTGCAAAAGCAAGTGTTGGGATAATACAAGCTGCTTATCACCTGCTGTCAGTCAGTATCATGAGGAAATATTTGTCAAGTGTCCTTGAGTGTAAGGTGACCAGCAGATGGACATAGGGATGGGAAGAAGAGGAATGTCAGAGGACATCATAGACTTAGGGAAATGTGCTAATGTAGAACTTTTCTTTTTTTTTTTTAACTCTTTTTTATTATTCGATCGTGTTTAATTGCTGCTGGTCCACCCTCTCTTCAATAACTGTGCTGAAATGGCTTTAGTCACTCAGACCTTTGCTTAGGAAAAATGACAAAGGAATACTATTCATCAGCTTTTTCCTTTGAGCCAAGCAAATGATATGTTTTAGCCCCTAGCTCTGTGATGTACTAAACTGTCCATCCTCACAGGCAGTGAAGTGCCTACCTCAGTTCTAAGAGGCTTCTTCCCTTCCTTCTCCTCTTTCTCCTTTCTCCCCTCTCTCCCTCCCTTCCTTCTT
The DNA here is from genome assembly GCF_978045245.1 of Mus caroli. Lineage (NCBI taxonomy): Eukaryota > Metazoa > Chordata > Mammalia > Rodentia > Muridae > Mus > Mus caroli. The sequence goes on from NW_028227262.1 coordinate 142,818,345, forward strand.
CCCTCCCTTCTTCCATCCTCCTTCCTCCCTCCCCTTCCTCCCTCCCCACCTCCCTGATATTTCCTCAGTTTTCCTCTGTTTTTCTCCTGCTCTGACCCTTTACTGAATTTCTTTTTTAACCCTCTAACCCTCTGGTGTCATTATATACTTTATTATCATTTTATTAAAGAGAAACATTATACTGATCTTCGTAAGAAGCTGAATATACCTACACAATTTTTCCCCAGGCCAACATAGACGTTAACTACTTTTAATCAATTTTTATTTAATAGACAAACAATGGACGTAACCAAAAATCATAGACCCTATGTCCTCCACATAGTGAACATACATACTCAGTGGGCAAATGATGCTGGAGTCTTTCTCTCCTCAGATCTTTCCAATTAGAACTTGAAAGCCCATTTTCCTCCCAGAGAAATGCCAGATGCATTCTTCTTTAATGAGCTTAGGACCAAAACTGCAATCTGATCTCCAGCTTCAGGTGGAACATGGGTAAGGGCTCGGAAAGAAAGGAGAAAAGGGTCTGGAGGAGGATGGAGATGGAAGGATTACCTTAATTAAATGTAAAAGTAGGATCAGAGGTAGTCAAGCCTTCAAGGAACTCTAGATCTGTGGTCTAGGGGACAAAGCCATGGAGGGCAGCTGTTCTCATGTAGGGAGAGGGGAAATGCTAGTTAACTCTGAATATTTATGTGACATTTAAAGAAATAAGGTGGCATCACGAACACCTCACAGAATACCAGTAACTGAAGACAAAACCCTAATAAGAACAAATCACATCTTCAAGATTTTCAGTAGTGCAGGTAACACCATTCCATGAGTTTTAGCCTAACTCATAAATCCAGATACTGTTTCCAAGGATTTCATTGTACTTTTCAGAGTCTTAGCAATTAAGGTCATATAGACAAATGGAAGCTCCATTCAGACTCTAATGCAAATTAAAACACAGTTTGTGACACCATTTCCTTTTTTGAAAAATGTTTTTTAAGTCAGGTTTTGAAGATGGATTCAATAAACTCTAATCTATTCAAATAATGAGAAATTATGCAACTGCAGGAACGAATGTAGAAATCACATGATGTGGTAAAGTCAACGATAGGTCATCACATGACAAGTGGGACAATAAAATGAACTAATAGATTGGCATTTACAAAAATAGGCAGGAATAATATATATGTGTTTACTTACTTAAATATGTGATTTGAGATAGATATGATTTGTTCTTATTAGGGTTTTGTCTTCAGTTACTGATATTCTGTGAGGTGTTTGTGATGTCCACCTTATTTCTTTAAATGTCATAAAAAATATTCAGATCAAACCTGGGTTTATTTTCCTCCCTACATGAGAACAGCTCTTCATGGTTTTGTCTTCTAGATTTACTTATATCTTCACGGAAAATTTCAGGAAGAACATGTGAAAAATTAATGAGTAATTATTTTGAATTAGTGGACAGAAGCTAACTGGGTTAATTGCACACAGAGTTGAGGAGACATTTTAATATATACAATTTTATACTGTTAGATCCTTTCACTATGAGATGTGTGTGTGTGTGTGTGTGTGCGTGTGCGCCTGCTTGTGTGTACACAAGTGCGTGTGCGTGTGTATGATTTATTTTACACTTCAAAGTTAACCCCAAACAAAATAAAATAAAGTGCAGCAGTTCAAAAGATTCTTCTGCAACCTGATGAATCCGTTGAGTCCACAATCTCTTCACTCCTGACTCGTATTTGATTTGTAGTCTCAGTTATCCTGTTTCTTGCTAATATCTCAAATGCCTAAGTGACCCCTGCGTAAAAGGAGAGATCTGGAAACTTCAGAAAACACAACCTCCTAGTAACCCGCTTAGCGGCCTTTGGAACTGCTCAGTGATCCGTGGATGTCAAGGCAAGCCTCTGATACCCTCTTCCCAGCTCCATGGAAATCTCTTTATCTCAGGTAAACTTTAGGCCAATAAGAAATACTGGTGATCTTTGTTTTAAGCTCCTGGGTGTTTCCAAGGCGTACTTTCACATAGATCCCTGATCACTCAAAACTATATGCAGCATTTCAGATAGCTTCCCCTAATAGAGGCACTGGAGGACATGGCATGGTGGCCTTCTGTGTGAAGGTAAGAGAGGGCACTCGTTTTTGCTCTATTCCTGTAGAACTGCAGAGATTCAGAGGCTCCCCTCCTGATGCCTCCTGAGCTACTTTACCCTCCAGACATTCCAGGCTCCCCTGCTCCAGCAGCTCCTGTCATTTTAAAGCTAATTTCTTATGTAACTAGATGCCTTCCTTTTCTCCAGGTGGCCAAATGTCCTCTATGTAATATCTGGGGCGTGCTTACCATCAGAGTTATTAAATGTACAAGCTGACACAACAAACCACCAATTTGTTATTTTGATGAAAATATTTTTGTATTTTCAACAGATGGCTCCAAATGTTGCCTTTGTGTTATAGTCTTTGTTTTGACAAAGACAAAAAATAAGAGAGAAGGAGAGAGTGCTCTGGATCATTTTCCTATGAAACTTAATCTAAAACCAAACAATTTGGCATGTGACTCCCGAGTGTTGTTCTGCATTTCACTCTGAAGCCATTTCCCTGGCAACCTCCACCTTCTACCAGCTGTAGAGGTCAACACAATAGACTTGTCACAGGTTTGAAGTCGGGTAACCACTTTTAATTTGGAGAAATTATTACCCGGGGAGAAAATAGGCTGGTCCTGTACTTCAAAGTAAAAAAATCGAAATCAAGATGCACAGGGCCTCCTGACTCGACTGACTCTCAGTGCTGCTGTGTGGCCTCGTAGCAGCTGTTCAAATAAGTAGCTGCCCAGAGGAAATGTATATTCAAATGGGCCTTGTCAATTGCCTCTCCCTGCTTCACACCTAAAAGCCAGATGCGAGCTCTTCCCAGCTAACAAATAGATGCCTTCTGCTGGCTCATTATGGTAATTACTGGCCATATATTACTGCCATGTGAAAAGGGCTGTGCAGCAAGCCAGCCCAGGGGCATTTACAAGTGGTTTATTTGTGTTCAGCTATTAAGAATCCTCAAGTTATCAGATCAACTACTGCTCTTTGGGTTTTACAGCAAGCAGTTCCTAACAATCCATCCTTCATCTGCTACCTTCCTGATACATTTAAGCAGCACTTAAGGACCTAACCTGCTGTGTGAGAAAGTTACTTTACCCTGTGTACGGAGAGTTTTCCAAGTCCTCCTGCCCGGTGAAGGGCCTGTTCTATTACAATGCTTCCCTGCAAAGCCCCTGCATCCCTGCAATGCTTTCCCCTTCCTTGTTCCTCAATAAGACTGCACATGTCTTCTGGGGTAGCAAACACTTTCCTGGTGTGAATGAATGTTCATGCAACTGAATTTGACGGGTTTGGAGAACTCGGGCTGGATTACAGGTTACATAAGGCCTGAACCTCAGACAAGATACGATAAGCCTTTTTTTTTAACAGACAGACAGACAGACAGGAAGGAAGGAAGGAAGGAAGGAAGAAGGGAAGGAGAAAAAGAAAACAAAAGGAAAGAAAAAGAAATTTTAGCGTTACTACAAATAAATTTTTGCAATGAGAAGTGAATTTTAAAAAGCTGACCAATCTATACTCATCACAAGACCTAAGAAAGAAGAACATGACATTTAAAAATCAATTCCTGAAGTGGTGGGATGGCTCCGTGGGTGAAAACGCTTGCTGGGTAAGTCTGCTAACCACAGTGGATCTAAAGAACGCAGAAGAAAGGAGAGACCCAACCACTTCCCAAGCTGTCCCATGGACTCCATGTTCAGGTGTGGTGTGGACATTCTCACAAGCAAACACACATACACACACACACAGAAAGAGAGAGAGAGAGAGAATAAACAAAATTAAAATTTAAGACTTATTCACTTATCTCATTTATTCCATTATTTGTGGTATTTTATGGATAAGAGTCACACATCTTTGATTGCTTCTTCATGTGACAATGATTTAATATTTTTTTCAGACGGGGGGGAATCTAGTTTTTTTTTAAACAACCTTGACTGAAATATGACAGTTTTTATTACTTTAAGTTTCTTTTGACATCAGAAAATGTTATTAGTAATGTCAGGTAAATTTTTAGAAATCTTCCCTTTTACATTTGGGAAAGTTCTTATTAAATTTCTCTGTATATGAACTAGAATATTTCAGGGTGTGTTGCAGTGTCTGATCTTAAATACAGCTTGACCCGGAACATAGGCACTAAGCACAATTTGTGATTTGTGATAGATGCTATCACTGGGAAGGACTTTCCTAATATATTTCTGCTTTTGCTTTACTTTGCAAATGGTCTGTGTGTACTACTTCTCTGAATATGTTTTCTGCTGACTTCATACATGCATGCTGCATTTCATTTCATATCCCATTCTTTTTTCTGAAATTTCTTTTAGTTTTTAATACATTCATAGATATATTAAAAATGATACCCTTCACGAATGTTTAAATCAGGACAGTGAGGGTAAATTCATATTTATTTTAGTGAAACATTTCAACTTTCTAAAATATTTTATCAGTGTCTATACATGTGATTTCACCAGATGAAAGTGTTTGCTTGACAAGCAGACCCAGGATCCTCAGGACCCACAAAGAAGAGAGTGGACCAAGCACTTCCCATGATGTCCTTTGGCCACTGTATTTGGGCTGTAGAGTCAGAGGACAGCTAAGAATGGACTCTCACCTTCCAGCATAAGGGTGGGTTGTAGAGATAGCCAGACTTGGCTACTGAGCCATCCTGCCAGTCCCCATTGAAGACTTTCAAAATAGCTTTCCAAATTTGTATCTCCATGCTAGCATGCATTTGAAAACTACCCTCCCCCCACCCCACCCCCCCCCCCAAAAAAAAAACATTCCACAGGTTTGGTAAGTAGTCATCTAAGAAACCATGACGCCTACACCCTATTAAAATTAGTTTTTAAAACTTTGTGAGCTTCTGAGAGACAATCCCAAGGCATGATACCCTCTATGCATCCCCTATTCAGTGTGACACATTGATAGGAGTGAGCCTCCTAGCTTACTTAGTAAATGGAAATGTAAAAACAGGGGGCTCCAAGATAGATAGATAGATAGATAGATAGATAGATAGATAGATAGATAGATAGATAAACAGATAGATAGACTTATTTATTGCTGATGATGTTGGATTGTCATACTCCCAGAATCCTCCAAGCATACACAATGAAAGGGTTCTTGGGACATGAGGAAAGAGAAGGAAACATTCTTAGACTATCTTCTTCTCTGTCTGCTCTAAGCACTCATAAGCTATGTACAAACTATTTGTGTGCTGTACTGGGATTGGCTGTAGGTGCCATCATACCAAAGCAAGTTCTGTAGAACTGAACTGCATCCAGTCTCATTCCTACAGCCAGCTTCTAATCCCAGGTCTCTGACTGTCTGTCTGTCTCTCTCTCTCTCTTACACACACACACTTACACACACACACACACATACACACACACACACACACACACACACACACAGAGAGAGAGAGAGAGAGAGAGAGAGAGAGGTTATCCATCAAGAAAATTCTTTTTGACAACATCATCTCATTGATAGTGGAAATTGGAAATAAATGATCAAAAGTGGGACATTAAAACCTTATTTAATATCACACAATAGAAGAATGCAGCACCTTTAAATGTTTGCTGAAGTAGATTTATTACTTGGAAAATTAATAATATTTTTTACATGGAAGAATGCAAAGCAATTGAAGTGGCAAAAATACCAGTTTTGCTTTAAAAATAATCTTTATTTTTTTATATACATGAATATCTATGTACCAAGGTATTGACAACATTTGTCTTTGGGTACTTAGAAAAAATATATATATTCATTTTTTAACTAATTTAAATATCAAATATTTTAATGTGAAAAAAGAAACTATGACTTTGACAATCAGTTTCTTTAGAGTCAATAAAATTGTAGCCTAAAATTTAGATGCTTATGTTAAAACCCCATTTTCAAAAGACAATAATCCATTTCTGAGAATTACTCTCCAGCCTGCTATGACAACAAGAGGCACCATATCTATCTCCATATGGTGAGATCTGAGTTCTCTCCCTGTGCTTCGGTAATAAGTCCACGTACAAAAATTAGTTCCAGGTGACCATAAGAAATATCATGTGGTCAAGTGAATTTTCCCAGAATGTATACTTATGTATTTCAAGAATTTTCTGGAGTTGGGATTACTCCTTCACAGTTGAAATTAGAAAAGACAAAGAAACCAGTAAGAAGTGGGGATGAAGCCCAGACCCTCCACATTATTTTGAGTTGAGTTGTCATGTATATATTTAAGGACAGTGTTAACCAGCATTCGTAATCTGATGTTTAGAATGTATTAATTTACATATTCTTCTAGATACTAGTCTCAATTCCTTTCTTCTTTTGGGTAAAACAAACAACAAACAAGAAAAATTGGTAAAACCACATCTCTCAAGGTCATACTCCCAGTAAACCTCGGTAGATCAGGGATGCAGCCAGGAAGTGACTATTTGAAGAGGAGAGGGGCCCCTTGGAGCAATGCTATCTAAGCCTCCTTTAACACAGTGGGGACTCCTGCAGCCCACTAGAAAGAGCCTTTTCTGGAGGTCAAAGGCTTTGCTGTGTGGAAAAGCAAGGCTAGGAACTCTTCTTGTTCTAACCGATTTTCTCTGTTCTGCCTTCACCAGCTGACCCGCATGCCTCCTGAGTTGTATAGCCCTCTGACCAAATTAATCAGTGCTTCAAAACCAGTCCTCCAGCAGCTAATATAATCACACCGTGGAAGAAACAATTGTTTTTTCTCTCCGAGTAGTTTGAAACCCTGTTAAGATAATGACTTGGGCCTCGCTTAAAAACCTGCCACAATCAACCTTCTAAATCCCTGCTCTTACAGATTGCTGTCCCCAAGTCCGTGTGCTTTGTCTTCAATAGTGCTAATGGTTTTCTGTGTTCTCTCTAGACACGTGACAGCCCCGTGTCACAGTGCTGCTGGAAAAAAAAATGCATTCTCTGTGCCCAGGAAGAACCTGTATAAATATTCTCAATAAATAAATAACAGTTGTCATTTTCAGAATGTGACAATCTCCAGCTGCCTGTGCTTAAAGTGAGCGACGCGTCATTTATCCTAATAGATGTGAACGCATGTATTGTACATACCAGTGAGTCACCTCATTCTTATTCACTCCAGCCTTGATCTCAGTTGGGGGCAAGTGCCTCTAACAGGGTTTGGCTGGATCAAATCACAAGCTGAAAAATCTCAGTCAATTATAGAAGCCCGGGGGGGGGGGGAGGGAGAGAGAGAGAGAGAGAGAGAGAGAAGAGAGAGGAGAGAGATGGAGAAAAGAGAGAGAGAGAGAGAGAGAGAGAGAGAGAGAGAGAGAGAGAGAGAGAGAGAGAGAGAGAGAGAATCTTCCTACCTCCTTACCTGCCCACCCCCCACCCTCACCCCTCACAGTTCCCAGGTTCACAGAAGAAGTCACACACCTCCCATCTGTGGAATTTCTAGGAATCATTTTTCCTCCTTGTAATTGAATGTGACTCAGTTGTTCTGGGTCCCCATAACACAAGTGGTGAGAACTGGAACAGGTCGCCTAATCCCGCTGACATTGTCGGCTGTCAGCACCTCTTTATTTCTCTCTTTAAAGGCTCAACATGTTTTGATTTACAATCCACGCTAAGATAACTGCAGGTGCCCTCTTTAAAAAGCAAGGTTAACTCACCTGAGATGAGTTCTTTTATTGCAAACAAAAGCAACACATGAGCAGGAAATACAATTAATACAGGTGGTTCCTCCCCTCCTCCCGAAACTTAGCAAATGCCTGCTGTCTTGAAAGGGGAAAACAATGTTCACCATCGCCTGGGGGACTCTTTCACACTTTTCCAGTAAAGGATTTGAATTGGAATAGGTTTGAAACAAAAAGGAAAAGACTTCTGTGCAGGACCATATACAAGGGGCTATAAATTGCTTAAGGACTTAGGTTATTCAGGGGTAAAGAGTTGCCCAAAACTGACCCTCTCATTGAAGTTCAGTGAACCGCCTGTCAATGAAAGCATTGGGCCTTATACTGGATGCATTTTCAGGCTGTATTCATGACAAAAAGTGTTTGTTGTTGTTGTTTTTGTGAAGGTAAGGCAAACTTTATAAGAACTTGCCATTTGATTCTCTAGCAAATATAGAATGCATCTATTAATTCGAGGCAAGCGGTTGGTTCTGTTGGTAGAGGCGGGTGAGCTAGTTCCAGGTTGCTTAAATTCAGGGTTCCCTGACTTGGAGGCTGACAGTTCACTCCTTTCAAACGTAACCCAGTGAGAGACTTTTACTTTGAAATAGAGATCAAACTCTTCCGTGGTTGCTGAGGCGTTTGCTGTTCCTGTTAAAAATGTCAGGAGGCAGAGGCAGGTGGATTTCTGAGTTCGAGGCCATCCTGGTCCACAAAGTGAGTTCCAGGAGAGCCAGGGCTATACAGAAAAACCCCGTCTCTGGAAAAAAAAAATGACCAAAAAGGAAATCAAGCAAAATAAAAGCTGCAGCCCTATCAGTCGGCCACATTTCATGAATTTTGTGTAATTTTGTGTAAAGAAAATTAAGAAGAAAAGCAAAAGTATGGGGGGGGTGAGGGGTGTCATAGACTTTAGACCTGATAAACAATTACCTTCAATTAGTCAAGCATATTACATTTTTCCTAATGACTTCTCTAAGCACATGCCGTATCTTTCACCACAGTTCAAAGTTTAACTTGAAAAGACTTGCTAGACAAAGTGTAAGTGTTCAGCCTTGGCTGGAATCTTTCTAATATGAATTGAGCCAGAGGTCCAGATTCGGAAGTTTGCCACCCTGATCCTCCCTCTGACAATCAATCCCCTTCCTCCCCAGAGCACCCACGCAAAACCTGGCTTCCAGCAGATGCTGTGGGGCTAGCCACATTTCCTGAGTGCCAGTGGCAAATTTACCTGCTCTGCACATGACAAGATGACAGGGCTGCATGCTCGATTACATCTGCTCCTCTTTTTAAGTAATTGCCTTAGATCTTGCCAAATTACATGCTAGTTTTCTCAGGCAAGCTAATTCTGATTAGAACGGAGGTGCTAAACTTTTATGAATGACCAGAGCGTGATGGCTTTTCCTGTCTTCCTTTTCCAGAATCTCCTCTTTTCTGACCCAGTTACAAGCGGCCAGAGAACCCTCCTCTGCTGAATCCCGGCACTCCAGAATGTTACATCTCCTTCAGGACTGTCTCTATGGAAAAGCACTTCCCGTGTTCTGATTTTCATATCACAGAGAGTGCTACTTTAGAGCATTCCTTATACTTTATACAAGTAAAAGCTTCAGAGGAGTTAAGTACACCAGTGTTAGCAAGTAAAAATTTAACATGCCTGGTTAAATCTAAATTTCAGATAAACAATGAATTATCTGTTTGTGTAAGTACGTCTCATGTAATATTTGAGACACAGTGATGCCAAAAACTGCTTTTTTATCTGAAACTCCAATTTAGCGGGGCTCCCTATATTTGATCTGGCAAGCCTGGAGTGGAATAAGCCAAAACTGATCTCTATCACTGAGTTTTCTAACTAAATGTTTTATTGGGAAATTAAGGAATGAGCTATGTTTTGATTTTTTGTACTCGGGAAATATAAAACGGATTTGTTTAAATAATAGGTAAAACTGAGATACTACTGGCAAGAGACTGGGAGTTGGATGGGAATCCCGTGCCCTTTTCACATTCCATAAAAACATAATTTTTCCTGTGCATACAAATATGAAAACCTCATTGTTTTCTGCTTGAGTTAGCATTTGTTATTTTTTTGTTCATGACCCCCTAAAACACTTTCCATTACCCGAGTCATCTGCAGTCAGTCAGAACTGGTGAAGCCTTCTGAGAACTCCAAATGGAGAGAAATGGTTTAATTAAAACGAACTCACTTTGAGGAAGAAGGGCTCTGCGCCTGAAACTGGACTGTCAACACTCAGAGTGTTAGAAGTGAGCACCTTAGATCATTTTCTGAGTCCAAGAAAGACATGCTAAGGATAATTTCTTCTCTAAGTCACATTTGCAAAACCCAAGTGTTCTCCTTTTTACTTTAATGGTTCAGTGTTATTAGCAAAATGGTTACAAAGCAATCTAGCAAATCTTCTTAGGATTTCTTCACTGCACATTTGATATTAGAAGCCAATCAGAAAATGTGATGTAAGTTGTTTTAACAGTAGAATGTTTCAATTTTATGCATTCTAATGTTCAGCCTACGTGAGAATTGAAATGTTTCTCATTTTTATAAATCACGTTTTATTATCTTTCACGTTGATCTCAGTAATTTTATCTTTTTCTCCCTTACTCTTAAAATAGAGTTCAAATTGGTAAAAGAATGTTGGTTATTCTTATATGGCGGAACAGAGTTTTATTATCAGGCAAAGACTGAGTCTGTGTTGAACCTCATGTTACTGTTATAATCGGAAGTTTTTGAAGTAAAAGGTTTTTCGTTTTAATTGTCTTGATGATATGTGGGACAGTCACAATTGTTTCTGGTGCTCTAAAAGAAAGCATGTATATTAACAGGCAATTCTTTTTAGTAAACATGGCAAAATTTAAGTCCTGGGTCTACTGTCTAATTTTCTCTTCACCATCACTTTATCTACTTGCCTAAAATGATCCGTATTATTTACTAAGTATTTATTCAATGGCTGTGGGAAGACGCCAAATTAACTGTTCAAATATCCAATATAAACATAAATAAAATTCATATATCTGCATATGTGTATATATCATCATTTAAGAGATGAATCTGTTATTTAACCGTACCCTACTTGGTCCTAAGACAATGTAACAAAGAGGAAAATAAAACTAAGTAAATAACTGTAAGACATATTGTGTGAAGGCAGATGTGCTATCTGGCAGCGTACCAGCCAGAAGCAGGCTGCACGCTTGGGGATCACTGTAGCTGTGAAGACAAAGCTGCCCTTGCCAAAGTGGACAGTGAGAGAGAACTACTCCCCCAAGAGGGAGAAAGGAGAGAACGGATAAGAAGAAAGGAAAGCACAGGAATAGCGATGGAATGAGGGGTTGGTGATGAGTCTGAAACTGTGATGGGCAGAAACAATGACAACAAAACAAAACAAGACCTTCGCTTTGAACGCTGGAAAATTATCATTTTTCCACATGAGATATTGGTGTCCGAAGAAATAAATTCCTAGGGCCAGACATGCTGGAGGGACGTCTTAGAGGCTCCCATGCTTAGGTAAGCAGCACAGTTTCAATTGTTGATGATCTGTGCCTTTACAATGTACTTTATCTTGATAGTAAATCTGTTATGATTAAAATGGACTTCCTCAGACTTTTTTTTCACTTGAAAACATTCTCACTGTATGAGTGGATAGAGAAAGGAACTCCAGCGCACTGTCATTTGAAACCCCAGAGTCATTGTGTAAAGATGCTCTTGGTGAAAGCAGAGTGTCAAAGTGGTTAACAGTAGGAGCTGGGACACCATGGGTTCAAATCCCAGGTCTACCCAAGGTCCTTGGCTTTTTTTAATGCCACCATTTCATCCTCTGTCAAAGAGAGGGAAAATAATGACGGCAGAAAGCACCAGTTTCCTAAGTTGCAGAGAAATATTCTCAGCAACATCTCAGGTGAGGACGTCTCTATAAAATCCATACCCAATGCCCAGCACTTAGGAAACAAAAGTCTTAATAATCAAGGTCTACTTAGTTTTTACATCTCCTTTGCAAATTCTCTGAGTATTTAGCAATTTATTTTTTGAAAATGAGATGAAATGAATTTCTCAAAAGATTCTCTTGAGAATCTTGAGTTTCTCAAGACCAACAACTGGGTGCCTGCTCTGTGGTGGAATGTGTGTGAGTGTGATCCTGTGCTGGGTGGAGAGGGATTCAGCCAGATTACACACGTGCCAAGGGCTTAGTGGTTTGACGGGCAGCAGGTATTCTGATTTAATTGTGGTAGGGATGAACTGACAGGTGATACTAGTGTGATTTGGGTTCCTTACCCCCTCAAGTTGCCCCTTTCAGAGGTTTTCAATATCTGCTTTGCTGAGACACAAACAGGCTCTAGGGGTGTTGTATATGTGCATTCAGCCAGAAGAAACCCCAGCACTGGCAGCTGGCATTGTGAAGAAAGGGGAAGATCTGGGAGAGGTGGAGAGAGCTTAGAAGGGAGACCACAGCTAAGTTTGTACCACATGATAGATATGTTTATAGCTACAAATTGATGGAAAGTTAGAGGGAGACAACACAGAGATGTCTTGAGAACCCTCCACCACAGATCTGTTCTCACAGCATGTCTTAGTTTTTTGTTTGTTTGCTTTTTTTTTTTTTTTAACATTGTCTTAGGAACAACCAGGTACCCACACAGAACTTAAAAAAAAAATAGAATGAGGGACTGTCTCCTCATTTGTTATGTCTTAAGTAACTGTGGTTTGGTAAGACTGAGATTGTAATCAAGTGGACGTATTCAAGGTCATTTATCATAGTTCACTCTCACCGACACCACCAAGATGCAAAACTAAAACCTGCTTTGCCTGATCCCTACATGCAAGCTATCTCTTATTACCATTACTATTATTGTTATTGTGGAAAGAGTTCATATTACTACAAACATTAATTTTTTATTGATTGTATTTCAACTTTTACATATACCGTAGAGGTATATGTAAATGTACATGAATAGGAAAGCAGTTATAGTGGCGGGCTTGGATGCCAGAGTGTGTGTGGGTTTTATGGGTTGTGAATACATCTTCTCTGGCTGCAGTGTGCTTCCCTCTCCTCTTTGTGACTTTGGCCATCATGAGTAAATAACTTGGGTAAGAACTCTAGTTAGCGTTTCTGCCTTCCTTTATGATAACTAGTGGAACTGTACGTGCTGAAGAAAGGAACAAACAATGAAACAGATCCCATTTTAAAAGCCATAAACAAGCTCGTGATGGTTAAGTGGTGACATGAATAAATTGCTGGTGCAGGAAAATTCACAGTTAATATCATTACTAAGCCACCGCTGAAAGGCATAACTGTATTTCAAATGGTAGTGATGGCTGCCTCCACTGGATTAGAAATGATTTCATGATGTCATCATAATGACCGTTTAAAAAAATAAAGCAAAGGAAACCTTAGAATTTCATCATGTTAGAGAAGTAAAATTCAATTATGATATGACTGGGTATTATACCAGATTTTTACCACATTTTCCTCTGGTCTTAATACAATACATAAAGATTTAAAAGACTAATACTCAGTTTTGGTTATGGCTCTGATTTTTATTATTTTAAGGAAAAATTAAACCTTTATATTTCAAAAATATTGAGATTACTGGATTTCCACATGGGTGAATATTATAATAACAAATAATTTTTTATCCACACAATGAGTTAGTTTTGGTTAAGTGATAAACAAATGTTATTGAAATTGAGAGACTGGGTGAGAATTATGTTCAATAATTACATCATTGCATCAGCAAAGAGGCTAGCTCTATCTATCCAGCATCAATTAACAGCATTTTGCTAACTGAGTTTACAAACAGCCCCTCCCCTGAAATGCTTTCACTGGAAAGAAGTGTGTTTTTAATGCTGCACCTAGGACGTTGCTAATGCAGATATCCTGAAGGCAGCTGCTCTCTTAGCTCTTTCTCTTGCATCTCAGTCCTTCCTTGGGGTTTTTCCTTTGTTCTTTTGCCATGAATTTCTTCTAGAATTTTCTTTAGAACAGAGATCCTTTAAGCTTCTTAGTGGTAAGCTGAATTTACCCCGGAATATGTTTCAGTAAATAGAAGATGTTTGTTTCACTGTGTGTGTGTGTGTGTGTTGCTTTCTCTTGTTTTCATAACTTTCATTGGTCTTTGGCAACCTAAGTCTTCACTATTAATCTAGGTGTTTTTTAAAATTTTTAATCTTCCTTTTTGTTTGAGTTTTTAAGATATTTATCATGAATAGGACAGTTTTTCCATAATTTTTGTAAAACATCTCCTCCAATAGAATTTTGAATTAGGACTTTCCCACCAATTCTATTATCTACCCCCAGCCCAGAGAATTTGATTAGACTTTGATTAGGACTCCCCACTCATTCCTCTTTACTCTGTTGAATCTCCTGCTCAGGCCATTGTTTCTGAAAGTTCTTTACTCTTTATTTTGCCAGGTCATTATTACAGTCTGTTTCACTGGGAAGTGTTGAATGAGTCACTGCTTTCTAGTTTTGAGGTTTTTCTGGCCTTGCTATAGTATGTTGATACTGGTACATTTTTTAAAAATATGTTTAAATTGAAATAAAATTATATGATTTCCCTCACCCCTTTCATCCATTTAGCCCCTTTTATGCCCCCTTACTGTCAAATAATAGCTTCTTTTACTGTACTTATTATTGTTACATAACATGTGTGTGCATATGTATGTACGTGTATGCACAAATATAAACACAACCTACTAAGTCCATTTCTGTTGTTTCTTTGTATATGGTTTCAGGGCTGGCCACTCTGCATTGGACATCCAATAAGGAGACTTGTCCTGGGAAAGGCTAATTAATTTTCTAGAGGTGGGGCTCTGACATTTTCCTCTTTCTACATTAATGTGTCCTTTGACATTGTTTATGTCTAGGTTATAAAGCCATTTCTAGACGAGACTGTTTCATAGCTCACCTCCTGGTATTCTGGTCCTTACAGTCTTTATGATACATGGTCTCAATATTCCCTGAGCTGTAGATATAGCAGCTGTGTTATAGATGTATCCACTTGGGGTGGACTTGCCACAGTACATATATCTCTGTGTTATATCCAGTGCATGGGATCCAGTTGTAGTTTTCTATAATGGTATTCATTGGTAGTAAAGAAAGGCTTCTTTGATGATGGTAGCTACATTTAATCTGTGGGTATAAGGATAAGATTTGGAATGTAGTCAGGAATTATATCAGTCTAGTAAAGTGGTTGTAGTGGGTTCTTGGACCCCACTAGCATGAAGAAGCTATCTAGTTCCCAGTATCAAACATGATTTCTCTCCTGTTGAAGGGATCTTAGACCCACTTAGACTGATATGTGTGTGCCACTTAGTGCATCTTGCATATGCATATCTTTGTGCATATTATATGGAAATACGAACATCTGATCATCCTTGTTGTGGTGTTGTATGAGGCCAGGACTATTTAATTGCTGTCTTCCTTTGGCAGCTTGCATAGCATTTTCTGATACCTTGGAGGCTAGACAGAAAGAAAGAAGCTTTCAGGCCAGATCCTGCTCAAATCATCTGAATCCTGTGCCCTGAGTGTGTACTCTCTTCGGGAAAGGGGGCTACCTTCATTCCATGCGGAGAAACCATAGGCTATATGCATAGTCTATATGGTTTGTGTAGTCACTTAGACAATCATTCAAAAAAGCTTCTCATGTCTGGTGCTGGGGCTTTTATTATTCTATGCTGTTGTAGAAAACATTTTCAGCCAGTGTGACTAATCTCTTTTAAGACATATGTGTATGTGTGTTATCTACAGAAGAGGAGCTTTGCTGACAGTTTATGGAGAGTCTTAACAACAGCCTGCATTCTTCAGGGGTTCCACCACAGCCCCTTTGTCCACAAACTCAATTATTTATAACCCAGTTCCAGTACTGGAAGCTTTGTTCAGTGACAAGAGACAATGAGTTCAGACTCTTCCATCCCCTTTATTTGGCAATTTCATCTACAGCACCTCCATGTAAGTATATATTATGGACAGTTTCTACTGTGCTAGATCTCCATACTACCCTATACTAAGGTGCCTCTTAGTTTTAGCTGTCTCTCCCCATGTTCCCTCCCACAGCCCCTCTCTCCCAACCTTGTTCCTCCTGTTCCAGGCCCCCACCCCTGCTCCATTCATGCATAATAATCTACTCTATTTCCCGTTTCTAATGACAATCTGCCTCATATTATACCTACCTGCTGGAGTTTTATGAATTATAGTTTGGTTATCATTGACTTATAACAATACAGATAACATCCACATATACATGAATACATACCATATTTGTCATTTGGGTCACTTGGGATAATTTTTTATTTGGTTCCACCCATTTGCCTGAATTTCATAGTGTTGTTTTTTTAATGTCCGGGTAATACTCCATCGTGTAAATGTAGCATAATTTCTTGATCTGTTCTTCCATTGAGAGACATCTTGGTTATTTCTAATTTCTGGCTTTCATGAAGAATGCTGCAATGAACATGGTTGAGCAAGTGTCTCTATGATAGGATGAACATTGTTTAGGTATATGCCCAAGCATTGGTATAGCTGGATCTTGAGGTCGATTGATTGCCAACTTCCTGGGGAACTGCCACACTGATTTTTTTTTTCGTTTTTTCAAGACAGGGTTTCTCTGTTTAGCCCTGGCTGTCCTGGAACTCACTTTGTAGACCAGGCTGGCCTCGAACTCAGAAATCCGCCTGCCTCTGCCTCTGCCTCCCAAGTGCTGGGATCAAAGGCGTGCACCACCACCACCCAGCTCCACACACACTGATTTTTATAGTGGCTATACAAATGTTCACTCCCACCAGCAATGGATGAATGTTGTCCTTATTTCAGATCCTCACTAACATGAGCTGTCAGCTGACATTTGTTATTGTTTTGTTTTGATCTTTGCCATTCTGATAGATGTAAGATGAAATATCAAAGTAGCTTTGATTTTCATTTCCCTGGTAGCTAAGGATGTTGAATATTTCATGGAACATGGAGATGTCAATCTGGTGCCCCAACACAGTCCCAACTTTTACATTCTAGTGTCTCAGGTACAAGGAGATACTCTGAAAGCTGCCAAAACCGAAATGTAAATAGCAAGCCAGCCACAAACCCTTTGACCTACATGGTACCTGCAAGCTATGCTAGGGCAATGGTGGCACAAAATCACCATTGTGGGAATAACCAACCAATCTCTGATTTAACTTAAGGCCCACTCCATGAAGCGGAACCCACACCTGACCCTGCTCCCGTGACCAAGAACCAGAGAGTAGAAAGCCCAGGGGCCTAGGGTAAAAGCAAACCATACTTGTATAACAAGAAAGAGGAAAAAGTAGAGATAAATGGCTCCTAATGTCATTCTACTCTACTCGCAGGTCAGTGCCTTGCTCGGCCCTCCTCAGGGAGACTTCATCCTGCAGCAGATGGGAACTAATACAGAGCACCATCAGATATTATACAGAGAGTGAGAGGTCTTGGAACACTCAGCCCTAAATGTGATGTTTCTGTCAAATCCCTTCCCTTAAGTCTTAGAGAACCCCAGGGAAGAGGGTGCACAAAGAGGGTAAGAGCCAGAAAGTATGATGGATGCCAAGAAAACATTCCACTAATTCCTCTAAATCAACATGAGTAAAACTCATGAAGTCTGAGGCAGCAGGCTCAGGGCCTGCATGGCTCTGTACCAGGTTCAAGGCTTCCAGTTTTGTGTTTTTATGAGAGTTCTGAGTGCAAGTAGATCTCTGACTCTTGTGCTTTATCTTGGGCCCTTTTGCTCCTGTTGACTTGTTCTACCCAACTCCAAGGTGTTAGGTTTTGTTTTGTCATTATATATATATATATATATATATATATATATATATATATGTTGTTGTTGTTTTTGTTTTGTTTTGTTTTTGACAGGGTTTCTCTGTATAGCCCTGGTTTTCCTGGAACTCACTCTGTAGACCAGGATGGCCTTGAACTTAGAAATTTGCCTGCCTCTGCTTCCCAAGTGCTGGGATTAAAGGCTTGCGCCACCATATGTCATAGTATATTTTATTTTGTTATTTTCTTTTTAAAAAAATGAATGAACAAGTGAGTGATTGAATGGATGAATGAATGAAAACCTGGCCTCTAGGGTAAAGGCTAATAACCAAAATGTTGTTTATACCTGCTGCCAGAGGGAGAGTCAGTTTTCTCCAGTGGAGTGACACTGCTTATATCAGCCTCTCCAGAGGAAGCCTCCCATTCAGGAGTAGTTGACCAACATATGTATGTATACCATACTTTTGGCTAATTTGTTTGTTTTGTTGGTACTGTGGTGTGTGTGTGTGTGTGTGTGTGTGTGTGGTTTTTTGTTTGTTTGGTTTTTTTGAGTTTTTTTTTTTCTTTATTTTTTCCCTTGTCTTGATCTTGTTTCTTTTGTTTTCCTGATTTAGGAAGCCTTGTTATTATATTGAGTTTGGAGTTTTGCTTTTGTTTTTGTTTTTGAGAAACAAGTTAGAGTCAGATAGGGTAGGATGTGGAGGGGATCTGGAAGAACACGGAGGAGGGGAAGAATATGATCAAAATTCATTTAAATTTAAAATGGTTTAATAATAATTAAAGTGTGTGTATGTGTGTTAAAATGTATTGTGCCTGATTGTAGATTAATACATAAAACATGATGCTTGAGGCTTTGTCAAATGATCTTAGTGTTGTTTGTCCGTCTTTCTTCATTCCCTCCTTTACTGTTGGAGCTGCATGCCCCATTTCTCCATTCTCACTTCATGTTATCTGAATTCTGCTGTTACTCGCTTGAGCCTCCTCCATCTATGGCACTTCTATCCTGTCCTGGTTTCTGTGGTGACTCCATGTTTTATTCTCACACCTGAGTGTTTGCAGCTGGGAACCCCAGATAATATAGAACATGTGGTATTTGGCTTTCTGGTTCCACTGGTCTTGATCAGTAAAATCTTTTCTAGGTCCATCCATTTAACTTCACATTTCAGCATTTAATTTCCCTTTATGGTTTAATGTTATTTCATTGTGTGTATTTATACCATGTTTTCATCATCCATTCATCTGTTGAAGGACAGTTAGGTTGTTTCCATTCCCTGGCTATTGTGAATAGGGAGGCCCTAAACATTGCTGAGCAAGTGTCAGTGGGGTAAGATATTGAGTCCTTCAGGCATATGCCAGGAGTGGTATAACTGGGTCATATGGTAAACTCATTTTTAGTTTTTGTGAAGAGTTTTCATACTGATTTACAGAGTGGCTGCACCAATTCCCATTTCCCCAGATAATATAATCCTAAATGGAGAAAACCTCAAAGTAATCCCGTTAAAATCAGGAAGGAGACAGGGCTGCCCACTCTGCTCACTCCATCCACATCTCTGCTGGAGGCATAGATATTTAGCAGTCTTGTGCTTGGGTCTTTGTGGAAAGATTGAGTAAATTTTAAGTGGCTTTGAGATGAATTTCAAAGAATGCAATGGTGTTGAAAACTCTGCGCTAAAAATTTAATTTCAACTGGTCCTGTATGAGCCATGCTCAGATGAGATGAATAGAGTCTAAGATGAAAAGATACACATTTAAGAAAGAGCTTGTGCAGAAACAAAATAGGAAGCCCAAATAGTGTATTAATGTATAAATGTCAACAGCAAACCTAATGTCAGAATTGAAAGATAACGGCAGGATGAACACACACACACAGTACTTGCTATAGGCTCTTCCTGTAGAAAGACTCTCAGACTGAATCACTTAAAAAATCAATGACAAGGTGTCTCTAAGAGAAACATGAGTAGCATTCAAATAAAAATACAAAACTATGTAAAGATGTTGTGATTTCAGACAAGGTTGAATTCACAGCAAAGCAGCATTAGATAATACTATAAAGGCACTGGGTAATGATAAATGCCATAATTCACAGGAAAATATAGGAGTCATGGATACCAGATAACATAGCGTGAAAATTTGTAAGGGATGGGCTAAGGGTACAGCTCAGTAGGTAAAGTGCTTGCTGGCCAAGCATGACGACCTGATTTCAGATTGGCAGCATCTATGTGAAATCGAGATGTGGTGATGTACATTTGCAATCCCAGACAGTAGGGACAGGCAGAGAGTGGCAGATTCTGGGAGCCTGCTGGCTACCCAATCTAGCAAGTTCCAAGTTAGTTAGAGAGACTCCTGTCTCAATGAGAAGGTAAGAGAGCAATAGAGGAAGAAATGCACAGTCAACCTCCAGCCTTCACATATATATCAGACACGCACACACACACACACACACACATTTGCGTGCAGGGTACTGAAGGCCAAAGATGAGGTAAGAGTGAGAGTGGACATGTTACTGCATGCTATATTATGCATGTACAATGAAAATATAGATAACATTTTATATATATACATATATATGTGTATAGATATATACATATATATATATGTATAGATAGATAGATAGATAGATAGATAGATAGATAGATAGATAGATAGATATGTCATATAGCCAAGTGTTTCTGATCGCCTGCAGTGAGCTCAAAGATGAGCTCAAGGAGTTCATCGTTAGAACACTGTAGAGCCCCTCTGTAAACCTGAGACAGGAGAAGTCCCTCTTTCCTAGCAGGCCTTTATTCTTCTACTCTTTTGTAATCACAGAATCCACTTACTAAAATTGGTACCTCACAGCATACTGACCTTCAGACTATAATGGCTTCCTTGGGCCATCACTGCTCACAGGGCCAACACCTTCCAGACTTTCAACCTCCAGTAAAGGTTACAAGTTTTAAAGCATGAATCGTCCTTCTCTTTCCACCCAAGCCCAACGCGTTAGCCCACTCTGGGGCTTTTTAGTACATGAAATGATATTTTTGGAAATCAATTTATCTCTGAGTAGATAGGAGGACTTTTAGAATGTTTAATATCCCGGGATGATGGCCAGATCATTCCCTGCTTATCGGCAGTCACAGATTGCTTTCTAACCATTGTCAAGGAAGAGAAGATTAATTTTCATTTGGTATAAAAATACACATCAAAAATTATAGCAATTGCCTAAGGGTTGTGGTTACCCCTGCTCGCTTTCTCTTTTGTACTTTCAAATATTCCAGTGAATAAATGCATTAAGTATACTTAACATTTAAATCAGACTTAGTTTCACAGTTGGAAAACATACGTGAATAGGACCAAAAGAAAAATCCTTGTGTGTACGTAGGCGTTTGTCAGATGAGCATTTTATGTAGAGCATGGTTAGGATCATCCACAAGCACTTTCAGTCCTCCCTGTAACAGCAGCATTAAAAGGACATGAGATTTCTCATTCTTGTGTTACAATCCAGATAAAATTAGTCCAGGCGAAACAGCTGACCTGTAAAACAAAGACCTCAGGCAGTGCTATGCCTTCCACGGACCTTTCCCTCGTACAGGACTCCATTCTCAGAGCCTTTCATGCCCTAAGATTGATGTTTCCATTCCAGGCAGCAGCAGCAAGAAGGGAAAGAAAGTCACGTATGTTATTTTTTTTTTCTCTTCTTTCCTTTTATTTTTAAGATGGGGTCTAATGTAGCCTATGCTGGCTGACTGGCTGGCTGACTGGGTAGCCGAAGATGACCCTGAACTCCAGGTCCCTCAGCTTCTACTTGCTGAGTTCTGGAGTAACAGGAGTAGGCCACCATATCGAGTTTTATGTGACACCGGTGATAAAGCTCAAGCCTTGTGAATGCCAGGCGATGTTGTACTTACTGATCTAAATCCCAGCTCTCTTCTTTTGAGTATTTCAGATATTAAACACGCCACCTCCATTTACTTGTAAGTGCCCAGAATAGTGACGTGACCATCATCCTTCATCAAGGAATCCTGGGAAAAGGAATGGTTTTGGATGAAAGGGCCACCTGGAAATTGGCTTAACTTTTCTGCTTCTTCAATCCCATTCCTTTTTATACTGGCACACACTTTCAAATCACTAGCAGAAGCTAAAATTTGAAATCTTAGTTCTCTCTTCATTTGTAAAATCATGGATGAAATGGTTTTCTTTAAGACAAAAGCTTAGCTATAATGGAGGCATTTGTAGAATAATATAAACTGCCACAATTGACTCAAAATGAAATAAAAAAACAGGCCACAATAGATTCATTTCTGAAACCAATATCAGCATCACTATCAACAACTTTTCTCTATCCAAGAAAATAATTCACACCAAGAGGTAATTTTACCAAATTCTCTGGTTTTTAAATCATCTCTTTTTATACAAGGTATCTCAGGGAGTAGGGAAAACACAGCCACTGCACCCATGGAAACCATGAAGGCAGAGCTTAAGGAAGGAGCACATAGCAGGCTGCATGCAGAACCAAAGGCAGTTCTGAATCTACCTAGGGCTTTTGAAGTGTCCGAGAACCTGAGGCGTTTCCTGGCTTTATGTTAAATTCATAAGTTTCAGCTGGGTGGGTTTCTGGGGTTTTTTTATAATGAATCAGCTGCTGACATAATAGACTTTGAAGTCCTTCCTTGTTTCACTTTTCTCTCCCTACTCTTTTGCAAAGTGTGACTATTCTTTTAGTAGTCATATGTGTTATTTAACAGATGTGAAAGAAATAGTAATACTAATGAGTATATTTAGCCTCTCTCCTAATATCATAAAACATTGTGATATTACATGACATTACAACTCTCTGAGGTTGTGACTAATAATCAACATCTTTCCATTTGAAATGTGTGTGTGTTTTATATATATATATATATATATATATATATATATATATATATATATTTCACATATATATGAATTTCTTTCTTCTCAAAAAGAAGCTTCTAATCCCCCAAGAGGATTCTTTTTTTATTATTATTAATTTATTCACTTTACATCCCTATCGATGCCACCATTCCCAGTCCCCCACCCCACAGTCCCTCCCCTCCTCCTCTGAAAGGTGGGGGCCCCTCTGGCTTTCTCTCTAACCTGGTACATGAAGTCTCAGCAAGGCTAGGTGCATTCTCTCCCACTGTGGCAAGACAAGGCAACCCAGCTAGAAAGACATATTCCACAGATAGGCAACAGCTTTAGGAATAGGCACCATTCCAGTTGTTTAGGATCCACATGAAGACTAAGCTACACATTTGCTACATATGTTCAGGGAGACCTAGGTCCAGTCTGCGTATGCTTTTTGGTTGGTGGTTCAGTTTCTGAGAGCCCACAAGGGCCCAGGTTAATTGACTCTGTTGTTCTTTCTGTGGCATTCCTATCCTCTTTGGGGCCCTCAGTCCTTCCCTCAACTCTTCCATAACAGCCCCCAAGGTTATGGATTTTTTTTCTTATTGCTGATATACTAGTAGTGTATTTGCTCAGGAACTGGGTATAACTTTTAAAATTTCTTCACTTTACTAAAAGAAAGTTTCACCGTATATCATACTCTCTGTGACTTTGACTGATTATTTATTAATACTTGAAGTGCTAGTGTATTCTGCTTCCACAAGAATTACTGAAAAACCAAATCCCAGTATAAATGCTTTTTCAGTACTTGATCTTCGACTGTCTTTATGGTTTTCTTTGTGTGTGTCTTTTGGGATTTTGTGTTTTCTCTATGTCTGAGTAGAATTTTATTTTTAATACGAGAGATTTTTGAAATTGTATGAAATTGTGCTCTTACATGTTATGTTCAGCAGTCTATATTTGCAACTTCAAGTCACCACTGTAAAAGTAACTTCTATGTTCAAGATGTAATTGTCATCATGGAGGCTTACTGCTGAAAAAGCTTACCCTTTCTAGTTCTTTCTGAACTCTGGCTGGCTGTTCAACTCAGCTGTTCTGGCTGACTGATTCAAACTGGCTTCTCTCAGGCTCTGGCTGAATTGCTCTGCTTGGCCTCAAACTAACTCTGGTAATCTGTTCTCATTCTCTGGCTCATTCTGTCTTTACCTGCAACCTGACTCTACAAAACTGTCCAGAAAAACTCTAACTCTCTCTCTCTCTCTCTCTCTCTCTCTCTCTCTCTCTCCTCCTCCTCCTCCTCCTCCTCCTCCTCCTCCTCCTCCTCCTGCTGCTGCTCTCTTAAGTCGACTCTCTTTTCTGTCTGTTCTAGTGACAGTTGGGCTTATCCTATCAAATCCTTCTCTGACCTTGTCTGTCCCTCAATTAAGTGTCACCTTCAAAAATGCCTGCTTATTTCCACAAACTTATTTTACCTTCATTGTTTGGGATGAAAAATGTGTAGTCAGGGATGTTTATATTCCAGTCAGAGGGATTAAAGGTGTGTTATTCCAGCCAGATCACACAAACCTAGAAGATTTTTGGATGTGATCCCTTGCCAGAGCAGCCATGTTGCTAGATTAAAATTTCTCTGCACATCACAGATTAAAACTACTTCAAAGGAGATGCATCTCTACTAAATGTTAAACCATTATTCTAAAAACAAGAGATTGTGATGTCTGTTTACATGGCATTTACACGGTGTTGACTATAGGTTGCACAGCCCTCTAATAAGAAAACTCATAGTGCTCAAAATTATGATACTTTTTATGAACTGATACTTAAGCAATTTGGGGTTTTAAAGGACTTAGGGCCAGACAGTGGTGGCACATGCCTTTAATCTAAGCACTTGGGAGGCAGAGGCAGGCAGATTTTTGAATTCGAGGCCAGCCTGGTTTACAGAGTGAGTTCTAGGACAACCAGATGACACAGAGAAACCCTGTCTCTAAAAACCCAAAAAAAAAGAAAAAAGAAAAAAGAAAAAAAGAAAAAAAAAAGAAATCTAATTGCCTTTTGAAATGTAAATGAAGAAAATATCTAATTTTTAAAAAAGAAACATACACATAGCCAAAAAAATAAAAAATAAATAAAAATAAATAAATAAAGGGCTTAGGATTTTTTTAAATCATGGATGCTCTGCTAGAAAGCCTATGAAGCTATTCTAAAATGAAAAGAAAGCAGACAAAGGAAAACTGTCTACATTTAAAGTATGTCAAGTTCCAAACATTTGTCAGTAACCTAACTTGATTTAAGACATTTAGTGTATACATTCATGTGAGGGAATGGAACATCCTTCAATAATGGTGTCTCTTGGGTATCCTGGACACCACCCCCTACTCTCAACTCCAAAAGATGACTATGCTTTTAAAGAACTCTTAGGAAACTATTAAACATTTTATATTGTAACAAACTAATAATGTTGAAATTCTAAATCTTTCAACACCTGTCTTGTTTTTCTGCTAGATTTCTACCATGGGACATTGGTTTTTTTGTTTTGTTTTGTTTTGTTTTGTTTTGTTTTGTTTTGTTTTGTTTTTGACAATATGCAAATGTTACTGTGAGTAAGTTTTTCTTCTGAACTTTGAGTGGTAATTCTTTGAATGGAGATCTGAATTTCCTTTCTTCAGGGAGCTTATGCCCTAGCTCCTGACACTAAAACCACAGCTTTAATTTCCTAGGTTCAGTTGTTATTCTTTATTTAACTTGCTGTTTTTTCATATGAACTATTTATATTCTGTCATCCTGAATCAATACAAAAATCAATTAATTAAAAAAATTAAAGCAGAGTTGCAGGTGAGATTTCTCAAGAGAGATAGCTTTTTATTTTCTAGCTGATGCTCAAGTACTGATGCCCATGTCTCTTGCCACTTTGTGCAATAAAGTTCATCTTAGATGAATCTCGTGGAGAGCTATTAGATGTCCACTCGGGGTTAGCCTCAGGTTTTAAACTTGTTGTGTCCTGTGTTCACTTTGCCCAAGCAAATGGAGGGTTCCGATATCAGGGTGCATGAAGGAAATGGATGCTTTCCGTTAAGCTTGCTCACTTCCTCCCTGGGCTTCTGCTTACACGTGTTGTAGAAACAGATGCATTCCTGTTATACTAACTCAAAAGTTCCCTCAAAATTACTTTTAAGAAAATCTTTAGCCACCACTTGTCATAGGTTCTAGTGCGTATGTTCTAGAAACTGAAGTGGTCTTCTGTGTCGGTTTACTGTTTCTGCCTTAGCTATGCTTGCACTTTATCACACATGTAACATGTATGACACCAGCTCTCCTCTCTGCCTCACCAGCGAGCACCTGTTTCTGTTGATTTCTCCACTACCATCATAGGACTTTTTGTTTTTTCATTCATTACTCCTATCATAATTCCTGCAATTTTCATACCTTACTATCCAAACACAAGATCTTTCTAGTGTCTGTGGTTCTCCATTTCAGCTCCCCTTTCTCTCTGCTTCACCCATTAACTTCCATGAGAATATCTTAAGCCTTGTCATTATCAGTTCCTGAAATTCTTACATTACTTTATATCTTCAGTTTCTACATTCCATAATAAACTGCCTTCTGTCCTTCTTCCTTCCTTCCTTCCTTCCTTCCTTCCTTCCTTCCTTCCTTGCTTCCTTCCTTCCTTCCTTCCGTTCTTTCTGTCTGCCTTTCTTTTTTCCCTCATGCTTTCTTATATTACAATTTGACTATTTCTATTATTCCTTTGATAGTTGTGTTACTACCAAAAGCCATCTGGACATTCCTGGCCTGGGATGCCACCTGGGGCCACAGTGATGCCCAAGGCTCATCCTGATTCTCCCCCAGGCAAAGAGGGAGAGCTGTTGGGCTGACCATCTTAGCCACCACCTAGGCCCAGATTCAGGCCTTTGAGCTGGCCCACCCCAACATTCACCTGATGAATGACTGGAGCACATGAATGTACCAATCCTGCAGATCCAAAGCTAAAGGATCTCTATGACACAGGGCAACAACAGGATATCCAAGAGGAGTCCTAGTGAGGATCCAGTATTGATAGTGTAGCAGAAGCCAGAGGCCTCAAATAAGACCAATAATTCATTGCAAAAAACATTTGTAACTGAAGTTGTTTGGGCCAAAGACTATACTGTGTGACATAATAACACACACAGCTTCCACAGAGAGATTTGTTTGTTTGTTTGTTTGTTTGTTTTCTTTAAGAGGGGAGGATACAAGGGCAGAGGGTGGATATGAGGGGATGGAGGATACAAGGGTAGAGGGTGGATATGAGAGGATGGGGGATACAAAGGCAGAGGGTGGATATGAGGGGATGGAGGATACAAGGGCAGAAGGTGGATATGAGAGGATGGAGGATACAAGGGCAGAGGGTGGATATAAGGGGATGGAGGATACAAGGGCAGAGGGTGGATATGAGGGGATGGAGGATACAAGGGCAGAGGGTGGATATGAGGGGATGGAGGATACAAGGGCAGAGGGTGGATTTGAGAGGATGGAGGATACAAGGGCAGAGGGTGGATGTGAGGGGATGGAGGATACAAGGGCAGAGGGTGGATTTGAGAGGATGGAGGATACAAGGGCAGACGGTGGATATGAGAGGATGGGGAGATGAGTGGGACTGGGGTGCCTGATGTAAAATTACAAAGAATCAATAAAAAGATTTTTTTTGAGAGATTAATCTCTTTAAAAAAAGATTTTTTAAAGAGAGTGATGAATGAATGAATGAATGAATGAATGAACGAGAATCCTGCTAATTGATGTCAACAAATTCCAATGAGATAACTCACCTTTCTCATCAAAACATAGGTTCCATTACCTTGTTTTAAAGAGTTAATAATGTTTAATTTGTATTGAATATACAAGGGAAGGGCCACTCTCCTGTTAACTCTCTCTAACCCTTCTATGAATAAATGAATTACATGTGGGCATAGAAGTGGTAACTACAGAATGTCTTGGATCTCTTCTATCAGCACCAGGACTAGGACAAATGATGATTAAATATGAATAACTAGTCCTTTCTTGATGCATTATTCTTTGATGTCTTATTCTCATTGTTGGAACGGAATCCCTGATAAAGCATCTTAAGGGAAGATTCTGTCTTGGCTCAAGCTTAAGGCACAGTGCATCATAGCAGGGAATATAACATGGCTGGGTGGCTGTGAGCTACAGTAACAGGAACAGCAAGATGCTTGTTCATATCTTAGTGGTACAGAAGCAGAGGTAAGATGAGAAGCAGAGCTGTAAACCTCAAGGCTCACACCCCAATGACCCACTCTCTCCCACTAGCCCATACCTCTCAAAAGTTCCACAATCTCCCAAATATTTCTATCCACTTGGAACCAAGAGTATAAACATCTGAGCCTATTGGGGGCCATTTGCTAGCTGAACTGTAACAGGCAGATCCTTAGCTCTGCCCCATCTGAAGCTAATGGCATGTAAATATACCTCAGTATTTGCAGGCCACCACAAAGCTTTCTTCTTTTACCCACAGAAAGTGAGCCCATGTATACTTGTCACCTCCCTGTCTGTAGCACATCTTTAATGTTTCACGTTCTATTCCCTTCAGATAAGATGGGGATGCTTAGATATTTAAATGGTTCCAAAGCTACTGTTAAGTGAACTACTGAATGGGAAACAGATGTTCAAGAACTAAGGCAAGAAAACACTGGGAGAAGCAGCAGGAAGGAGAAGCCTTTAAAGGGTGCTGGGAGTCTGCTATTTTGTGATGGGAACTGGGTATCAAAAAAGGAAGACTGTGCTTCTATTTTATGGTTGCTCCAAGTCTTGCCTGTATACTACAAGAAAAGCAATTTAAGAGAGACAGGATTTACTTTAGCTCAAGCTTTAAGGTACGGTCTATCATGGTGGGGAGTGACAACAGTGGGAGCTTGAATCACATTCAAGTAGGGTCCCACCCATCACATTCCAAATCAGAGCCAGAAAGGGCTGGGTGCTGCTTGCTGTTGCCCAGTTTCATTCTCCACTGACGTAGTTCAGGACCCCCTGCCTTGGGAATGGACCTGGCCACAATGAGGACGACGTGTCCCTTATCAACCCACTACAGTTAATATGTCTCAAAAGTTAGAATGTGCAAACCTCTAAAGCAGAACTTCTATTTCCAGGAGGTGATTCTAAGAAAATAACCAGACACATTTTTGTATACACAACAGGTAAAGACATTCAGTACAAATTGTCTATATTAATGAAGCATCCAAAACAACCCTCATTTCAACTTATGGATTCATTCTTTCTGACCATTAAAAGTGATCTGGGGAAAAAAATGTCTAAAGCCCATTATTTTGGAAAAAAGATATTTTGGAAAATTCATTTATTTGGACATAAGAAAATCAGACTGGGGGAAAGCATGCATATGTATATATGAATTGCAAAATCTAGAAGGATTTGTTTACTAAAAATCCAGTAGTAAGTGTGTTTGAGTGATGGGATTATGGGTACCTAAGGCTGTTTGACTCGAGTTTAGATATATCATGTAGCTCCATAAAACCTGGTATAACACATCAGAATTTACACGGAGGATAAACTGTTCTGACACACTTAAACCTCCCCAAAACTGACAGATTTTATCATCGCCCTTAACAGATAAGGATCTAAGCCAGAGTTTAAGCAGTGTAAACCAATATTAGTCAACGAACAGTATCATGAAGGTCTACAAACTACAAATAACATGTCTTTTTAAAAATCTGTGCAATAAAGCGGGTTTTTTTTTGTTTGTTTGTTTTTGTTTTTAATCTTAGTAAAATCTTTTCATCTCAGCAGACCAGGGTTCCTGGAGTCTGGCCATGTGAATCATAGCACGGGTCTGGGGTTACTCAAGAGATGCATTTTTAAAACAATACTCTGTGGTCTTCGGAAGAAGTTCTGAGTCTGCCTGCTGAGTATTTATGTTGCTTTTCCTTTACAGTCACTGCCTTCCTTGTCGACTCCCTCCTTTGATTTATTTCATTCTTTGTAGACAATTCTTCAAGAAGCAACTAGGTCAAAGTCTCCACCCCCATAAGTTTGCCACTGGTGCTGGGCTCTGTGCCTGTCTCTCCTCCATCCTCCTTCCTAGACATTGATCTGCCTGGACCACAAGTTCATGTAAGAAGCCTTGTTTCATTAAACTCATCTCAGGCAGAACTTTAGATAATTTTGCATTTCCCTGACGCTGCTCACACGCTAGTGATTTTGCTTCATTATATTCTATGCTGATCTTCCCATCTGAGCGACATCTATTACTTACCAAGCAAGCTTCTGACCAGCAAAGCCTGTTCTCTGCTCTCTGCTTCTCTGATGGCTCAGTGTGGCAACTATAGTGCACCATCTGCTCAGACCCCTTCGGGTACCACTGTCCAGTAACAAGCCAAGGCTCCCTAGCGAGAGACTGAAGGATGCAGAGGCTTGGTGTTGGCCCATCCTGTGGGATACAAGACTCAAAAAAATGCAGCTTCTCATTTTCAGCTTAGTTCTTGTGGCTGCCAAAGCATATGGCCACAAACAGGGCGGGTTGAAACAATGGGCGAATAAGCTCACAACTCTGAGACCAAGAGTGTGAACTTGAAATTCATGGCTTCATCCCAAGTCTTTGAGGGAAAAACCCAGTGTATGTTTTTTGTCTCGTTTGCTGGTGCCTGCCAGCAGTCTTTGTTGATCCTTAATTTATATTTGTATAATTGTCTTCATATGTTCCTCCTGCCTGTGTGTGAATGTGTGTGTGTATGTGTGTGCTTGTGTGCTCCCTAGTACAAAGATAGTTGTCATTTGATTTAGAACCCATGTAGATGATCCAGAATTATTTGATCCTAAGACCTTAGATTGAATATGCAGAGACTTTTTTTTCCAAATAATGATACAGTCACGGGTCTCAGGTATATGGGGCAGAGCAGAGGTGAAATCATTCAATCCCCTCTGCTCAGGAACTTCAGGAAAATCTGGCCAAAACTTTCCCAGGGATATGCTGTGATCAGAGACCTTCCTGGCTTCACCTGTGGCAGGCCTGAGTGCTTCCAAAGGTCCATACCTGTCCATTCGCACTATTTTTAATCTTTGTATTTCCTTAATAAATCTCTGCAAGTCTGTGTTCATCTTGGTGACTGTTCTCTTGGAGAGGGCAGAGAAGGGTGACTGGGACATACAAAATCTAATATACATTTAATTTGCTTTGTGGTTGTTTCGTCTAGTTTTCGAGACAGGGTTTCTCTGTATAGCCCTGGCTGTCCTAGAACTCCCTCTGTAGACCAGGCTGGTCTCAAACTCAGACCTCTTCCTGCCTCTGTTTCCTGAGTGCTGGGATTAAAGAATCACTGTTACTTAATGAACACCAATGCTTGTCTTTATTCCTTCCATCTCACTTCAGTACAGGAAGAAACTGGGTTTCCTATATTTGTTGCTTAGGTTTTTGTCAACTTGATGCACGTTTGGGGGGGTTGGGGGGGAGGTAAGGAAACAGCAATTGAAAAACTGCCCCTATCTGATCGGCCTGTTGGCAGGTCTGTGATATATTTTCTTGACTATGACTGACTTGAGAAGGCCCCGCCACTGTGAGTGGTCCCAACTCTCAGGCAGGCAATCTGGGGTTACATAGGAGAGCAAAGTGAGCAAGCCAGTAAAAGCTCTTCGGCTTCAGTTCCTGCCTCCAGGTTCCTTCCCTAGCTTCCTGTCGGTTACCTGAAAACAACAACAAAAAAAGTAAGATGACATAAACACTTTTCTTTCCAAG
This sequence comes from Mus caroli, assembly GCF_978045245.1. NCBI lineage: Eukaryota > Metazoa > Chordata > Mammalia > Rodentia > Muridae > Mus > Mus caroli. The sequence goes on from NW_028227262.1 coordinate 142,849,390, forward strand.
ATGGTCCTTAGTGCGTCGTCACAGCAACATAGACACAAACTAAAAAATATATACAATATCCCCCCACCCCATTTTCTGAATCTTTGTTCCTTTTGAGTGACTGCACCGTCTTTCTCAGCAGTTTTTCCAGTTTTCAATGCGTTGCCAGATTGCTTTATAAAAGCAGAGTGAGGAACTTGAGAAAGCTGACTAGATCAAACTCTTCTCTTTCCCTTAAGGATGATCATTGCACAACAACTTGGAAAATCTGGAGCTACTGTAGCCTCAAAGTCAGGTACTGTGTAAACTCAGTCCTCTTTCTTCTTACGGGTACCACCTCGTTCTTACTTCATTTTCATCAGTATGTGCTGCAACGTCATAGTTAATACGTTACCATAAACATGAATTGACAACCCACGAATGTGTCCATCTGAAGAGGGCAAAGACTAAAATCCATTCTTTATGACTGGAATCATAAACCATTTTGCAGCCACAGTCATAAATGCAGTTCAGAAAATTTTCATGCACTTCAGTTAGTAATTGCATTTGCCATTATCAAGTGCTTGGTAATACAGTACTTAGCTATTCTAAAGTCACTCAGGTATGCTAAAGAATTACACATGAATCTGGGAGAATTGCTGTATTTAGCTTTCCTCAATTATAGAGCTATGTATTGTTTGCAGGTATTTTTAATATCAAGTCCCTGAGATATGAGCATCTTCGTTTTTTTTTTGTAAAAATTAATACTTTTGATTGACAAATTATAATTGCATACATTTATGGGATACAATGTCATGTTTTGATATATGTAAACAATGTAGAATGATTAAATCAAGGTAATTAACATATCGATCATCTCACTATCATTTTTATAGTGAGAATTTTTAATTTGCTCTCCTTTTTGAAATATATAATTTATAGTTATTGTCTATAGTGGCCCTGCTCTGAAATCTTTCAAAACCCATTTCTCTGGGTTTTGGAATTTTCTTGCCTTGATCAGTAACTTGCCATTTCCTCCCTCCCAAACACTTCCAATTTGGTCTCTTCAAATGTATGAAAGTCCACAGGAAGCAAGACCTTGCAATATTTAGGCATTGTACCTGCCTGTGTCACTTGCCATAATGTCATTTGGTTCAAATTTCCTGCTTTTTAAAGGCTGACTATTATTCCACTGTGTGTAAGACACGATGCATGTTACATTTTTTTTTTAAAAATCCTTCCATTCATTGACAGATATTTTAGGGGATTTCATACCTTTGCTATTGTGAATAATTTTGCAATGAATGTGAGGATGGATATAGTTCCTTCAATGTATTGACTTCAGGTGTGTGTGCAAGGGTGTGTGTGTATGTGTGTGTGTGTGTGTGTTAGCTAGAAAGGCAATTCTAAGCCATTTGAAGGTCCCATTTTCAGGGTTCTGGGAAGCCTCCTTACTGTTTTCTATAATTCCCGTAGTAATTTACAACTGCCCGGAAGATGAATAAGTTCATTTCCTCTGTACCCTCCCTAGCACTTTCCATCACTCCTTTCCTTAAATATAAAAGCCACCCTTATGGCTATAAAGGTGAGATCTCATTATTGCAGTCTCCCTTTCTCTAATGACAGGCAGAATTTTTTTTAACATTCACCCTCTATTTTATTTATTATTATTATTATTTTGGTTTTTGGTTTTTCAAGATAGGGTTTCTCAGTGTAGCCTTGGCTGTCCTGGAACTGACTTTGTAGACCAGGCTGGCCTCGAACTCAGAAATCTACCTGCCTCTGCCTCCCAAGTTCTGGGATTAAAGGCATGTGCCACCACGCCCAGCCATACATTCACCCTCTATTAGATGCGTGGTCTGTTGGTATTTTCTTATATCTGTTGTCATCTCTTCACTTTACAGAACCCTTAGCTGCCCGCAGCTTTTTAGTGTGATGTGGTGCAGCTCATCCAGTCCTGCTTCTCTCTTGCCTAGGTTTTCATTTTCTTTTGTTATCCTTTCAGGATCTCGTTATATAGTTCAGGCTGACCTAGAATTCATGATTACCTTGCCCTTGTCTCTCAAGTGCCACCTGGTGAGTATGCACCCCCATATCCCAGCTCCACACCCATGTTGGAGAGACCACTCTTTCAGCATTATATTATTGTGCCTTTGTCAAAAACCCAATTGACTGTGAAGGCATGGATTTATTTCTCAGCATTCTACTGTACGTTACCGGTAAATGTGTCAGCTCTTAGGACAATTCCATGTTCTTTTGATCCTTATCACTTTATGATTTGAAACCAGGAAGTATGCTACCTCCATTTTTTCTGTTTACATAGAGAGTTTTCAACCCTGAGGGCATTTTATGGTTAACAGGAACTAAAGAGCTGGGATTTGCATTCATATTAAAAAAACCATTGGTAAGTTAGTTTTGGTGGTGTATAACTGTAGTCCCCACACTCAGGAGGTAGAAGTAGGTGGTCTGGGAGTTCAATGTCACTGTCAGCTACACAGTGATTCCAAGGCTGGTCTGAACTTCCTCAGGAAATAAACAAGCAAGGCCAGTCATGTTTTGATTCACATCACTCTGAACATGAAGATCTCCCTGGGGGAGAGGTGGGGACAACAAGGGCAGCCATTGTCACAGCAGTGATCCTTTAGGTCTACGATATACTGTTTCCCCATTTTTTTGTGTTTTCTTCAACTTCTCTCCTTAGGGTATTATAGTGTTTACATATAGTGGTGTCTTCCTGGTTGAATCTACACCGCAGTCTTTAGTTTTCATGATTATAAATTTGATTGCATCCTTAGCTGAAGAAACACATCTTTTTGTATGCCTATTCAAAATTGCTTTTCATCTCTGTTCTGCCCAATTATCCCCAAAGCAACTTTTGCAGGTGCAGCCATGTTGCTGTCACTTTGTGTCTGTGCTTGGGCAGGACCTTCTGTCTGTTGCTGCTTTGGCCGTCTCATGGTTGTGCATTTTGAACCATTGTTTTTAATACTATGTGCTTCTATAGGCTTAGCTTCTGACCATACAGCACTTACCATACAGCATCAACATTGCCTTGTCCCACTATTAGCTCACAGCGAACTCATGCTGTGACTTATGAGTTTGATGTCAAGCTTGTTTGTGTAGCTTGCACCATTTAACTTATGTTAGCTACCCCTATTGTTTTTAGAACTTTGGGGGTTTTAGCCCTCTTAGTTGAGATGAAAACTCCTTTATACATGTCTTCGCTAGGGCTTCTACTGCTGTGGCACCCTGACCATGACAACTCTTTCAAAGCAAAACATTTAATTGGGGCTGGGTTACAGTTCAGAGATTTAGTCTATTATCATCATAGCAGGAAGCATGGTAGCTCACAGGCAGACGTGGTGCTGGAGAAGGAGCTGAGAGTTTTACATCCAGATTTGCTAGGCAACAGGAAGAGACGGAGACACACTTCCTCCATATTACCACATCTACTCCAACAAGGCCACACTTTCTAATAATGCTACTCCCTGTGAGCCTATGAGGGCCATTTTCTTTCAAACTACCGTAGCACATCGAACTGATAGTATTAGAGAATTCTGAGTATGACTGTCATTGCTTATGCCATGTGTGTTTTTATGTTTTCTCATGGTAATCTTTATTTCTTGCTGTTATACATGAATAACCTTTCACTTTAGCTTGAAAACCAAACCTCCTCTTAGCAATTCTTGGGAAGCAGGCATTGTGTGTGTGGTGGTAGGGCTGTTTTAGCCTTTATGGCTATGCCAGTGAAAGATTAGGACTGTGAAAAATGGGAACGGGAGCTGAAGCTTCCTGGGTGTGGGTGTAATATGGCCAACTGCTTCAAGCTCTTTATTTCCGTGCTGTGATGGACTGTATCCTACAATGATGAGTCAGAACAAGGTGTAGCTCCCTGGCATTGCTTTTGTCTGGCCGTTTCATCAAAGCAACAGGAGAAACTACGACAGTGATAAGGAACTTGCCTGGATCTTATCTAGGGAAGTTTTTAGCTTGCTTATTTCTGAAGAATAGCACTTCAGGCAGCCTTGATAGGCATCTTGTTTCCCTTCATGACTTTGTGTGTCTTGCCCTAGTGTCTCCTAACTTGCAAAATTTCTGATTGAGAAATCTATTGAGTCATGTTGGAACTCCCTTGAAAATAGCAGCTCTTGTTGCTTTGTTTTATTCTTTAGGGTTTTTTTTTCTCTTTTTTCTTTTTTTAAAAGATTTATTTATTTTATTTATACGAGTACACTGTAGCTGTCTTCAGACACGCCTGAAGAGGACTTCAGATCCCATTACAGATGGTTGTGAGCCACCATATGGTTGCTAGGAATTGAACTCTGGACGTCTACAAGATCAGTTAGTGCTCTTAACCACTGAGTCATCTCTCTAACCCCCACCCTTTTCTTTGCCTTTGAATTTTTTTTCTTTTTCTTTCTTTTTTCTTTTTTTAAATTGAGTTTGACAATTGACCTTAGAAAATTCCATTCCATTCATTTTCTTCTCAAGATCTGGTAAATGTTGTATTTTTGTATTTTGGGGGCTGTAACTGTTGACTTCTACCTCTTTGCCCACATCTTTCTTCCTAATATGAAGGTTGGTTCTATGAATCATGTCCTTTTCCATCCCTTTTCCTTTGGCTTCTCTGGTCTAGACTTTTCATAATTCTTTTTTTTTTTCCTCAAATGCCTTATGTATGAGGAAATGATAACCACTTCCAGTCTTTTTGAGTATTGTTTAGAGAGACTCTTGCTACTTATTCCTGCCTAGGTGAGCTGACTGAGATCAAGTAAACCCTGGGGTTGAGTTCTAATGTTGTGCTGGGTGGCCTCTCGTGATTTGAGGTCAAATGGCAATCTTTGGTTCTTCTCCATCATCTGGTGAGACCATTCAGAAATTGCCATCAGATGGCATTGCTGACTAGACTTTGTGACTACCTCTGGTCGGGGAGCATTTCAGATTGTCCTTTTCTGGAAACCATGTTATTTGAAAACTGTAGTTAGTGAGGGGGGTGTGTGTTATGGGTCTAGATGTTAGATAAGGTATCTGGGGTTGCTTCCTGACCACATGGAATAGACACAGTTATACATAGTAGTCCATAGATAGGTGTTGATTAATGTTAACCTCTTGGCCTAGGATATTCTTAAGCAGAACAGCAGATTTGATGGGGCTGGGGTAAAAGTGGGCTCAGTACCACTTGGCACTTTCTATGTCTGAGCTCTGGTCTATAGTTGTCTCCCAATGTAAGAAAGAAAGAGGACCAGGGTTCAGATCACCTCTCCTATACCAGAGTTAGGCAGGGCCAGTGACTTCCATGTGGCTAATTGTTGCTCTGCAGTTGATTTGTGGCTTTGGCAAGACTTAATCTGTGTTGGATCAGTGCTGAATTACATCTGCACTAATGTTAAAGCTATATGTTCCTGACACTTGTAATTGTCGACCTTCTGTTGTATCTTCACACAAGGGGACTTTATCAGAAGTCCCCAGACACTGGGGAAAGCTGGGTAGGCTGGAGCATGGAAGAACCATGAGAGTCATTTTCTACAACATGATACTATCAGCTAGTTAATCTCATATAGCAGTACCATTGGCTACGATGCAGAGTAACTACCAAGATCTGCACACTTGTTCATATGAGCTGGGCCTACACTGTGTCTTAACTGGTCTCAGGTAGTCTAATCTTGCCAGCACTCCAAAATGTCTAATGAAGACCTCCTTCTAATAGAAGTAGACCTCCTGTGAAAGACCCATTGTAGGAAATCATAACGCAAATGAGTATCTGCCCCCAGCTCCTTTTCTCTTGACAGGAACTGCATTGGGGAGGATTCCTTGTTTCAGGAAGGGATGAAGTGTTCAGAGAGAGCTCCTCTTCCTATCTTTTAATCATATCATTCCTCTCCTGCAATTCAAAAGGCAGCTTGGCATCATGCCTGAGTCTGAGATAATCCTAGTGATATTCTTGCCTACCGATAGCTGCCAGTTGGGTTTCTGAGGAAACAGAGGGCTGAATCCAAAAATTCTATTCTTCTGCCTCACCGACATCATTGTCCTTGTTGATTGGGATTTTAGACTATAGAAAACAGTGATTATATTATAAATCTGCAACACAATTGTCTAAGTAATGTGTCTCAGAAAAGTTGTATTAGAGTACTTCCCTTACCCTATTCCCAACCTTCCTGTGGTGCTTTGAATAGGTTTGGCCCCCATATGTGTTTGAATAATTGGCCCATGGGTACTATTAGGAGGTGTGGCCTTGTTGGAGAAAGTGTGTCACTGTGGAGTGGTTCTGAGGTCTCTGTGCTCATGCTCTGCCCAGTGCGGAATACTAGTCACCTCCTGGATGCCTTCAGATTAAAATATAGAACTCTTGGTTCCTCCAACACCACATCTACATCGAAGCTCAGGGCACTAAGATTTAAAATGTATTTGAGATATACTACTCCCAGGCCTAAGCTTCTATACATCAAAACATTAAGTTCATGAGATAGTATCTAAAAATGTAAAAACTCAAGTGTATTTTTAGAAATAATTTGAGTGACATTTATGAATATGATCCATTTAAGGTTTTTTCCCCACTCTTCCTAAATGTAAACAAAAAGATGAGTGGGCCAGGCTAGGACTGTGCTTTATCAAGTCAGGATCATGTTACACTAGAAAATGCTTCATTTCTATTTGAATATTTTCCCACAGCACAATAGTTTTTGGCGGTGACTGAACTAATCACTTAATTTATAAATGGGCTGAGTTTAATATTTTCATGACAAAGCTTTGGTCTGAGTGACCAATGGTCACTGTAACTTAGGACTATTCAAACCTGGATTGCTTTGAAATGGAATCTATATATGTGGGGTGTGTGTGGGGGGGGTGTAGAATAGAGGAACACTGCAGTGCAAGCCCTGTATTCTTTTATTTGAGGCAATCTCCTTGTTATTTGCTGTTGCATATGCCAGACTAGCTGGCTTGGCCTGTGAGACATTTTAAATCTTAGTGCCCTGAGCACATTTTGTCGATGTAGACAAAATCCTAAGAGTCCTAACATAGTTCTGTCCAGTAGTAAGGAAACCTCTTTGGGTGAAAATGTCTGTCCTTGTTCATCCCAATCACAGACAGAAGTTAAGAACCCTTTTAGGGGTTGGTGGGTTTCATTTACCATCCCATGAGTGAGCTAGGAAGTCTTAAGTGGATCACAGAAGTGCTCAAAAAGTAAAAGTGTCAGTCAAAGGCCTCAAGTTCTCTATTCATTCAGACAGGGCATTGAACAGACATGACACTCTGGCCAGTTCACAAGAAGGGTGACTGATTGTCCTGGTTATCCTTGTTACAGAAAGATGTACCCAGGAAACCAGAATCTACTGGTAACCATTCCAATTCTCCAATACCAGTAGTCCACCATTGCTTTTCCAGTAGACTATGTAGAGAATTCCCAAGGAATATTTAGGCTTCACTGGAACTCTTCCAGTCTTGCAAGAAAATTGCTAATGAGGGAGTGCTCTGACCCCGGACTCAGGCAAGATAGCCATCTTCTATCCCAGGTCTCACAGAAACCAGTCTGCACAGGAGAGTGCACAGGCAATAGAAGCAACAGAGCTTCTTGGACAGGGTTTCTTCGGGCCATCATCCTCAGCCAGGAGACAGAGCTGATCCTCAGGCCTCTGTACACCTTCCCCGCCAGAGGAGAGTTTGCCTGTAGTGAGTGCTCTGACCCCTGGGACTCAGGAGAGAATTGGACTCCCAGGATTGCTGACAGAGACTAACAGAAACATAAGAGGAACAACCTCCAGCCAGAGACAGATAGAACTTCTAACACCAGAGATTACCAGATAGCAAAAGGCAAATGCAAGAATCTTACTAACAGAAACCAAGACCACTCAGCATTATTAGAACCCAGTACTCCCACCACAGCGAGCCCTGGATACCCCAACACACCCAAAAACCAAGACTTGGATTTAAAAGCATATCTCATGATGCTGGTAGAGGACATCAAAAAGGGCTTTAATAACTCACTTAAAGAAATACAGGAGAACACTGCTAAACAAGAAGATAGAAGTCCTTAAAGAGGAAACACAAAAATCCCATAAAGAATTACAGGAAAACACAATCAAACAGGCAATGGAATTGAACAAAACCATCCAAAATCTAAAAAATGGAAGTAGAAACAATAAAGAAAACCCAAACGGAGACAAATCTGGAGATAGAAATCCTAGAAAAGAAATCAGGAATGTGTGAGCATCACCAACAAGAGATGGAAGAGAGAATCTCAGGTGCAGAAGATGCCATAGAAAACATGGACACAACAATCAAAACTATTGCAAAAACCAAAAAGCTCCTAACTCAAAATATTGAGGAAATCCAGACACAATGAGAAGACCAAACCCTAGGGATAATAGGTAGAGATGAGAATGAAGATTTTCAACTTAAAGGGTCAGTAAATATCTTAAACAAAATTATAGATGGAAACTTCCCTAACCTAAAGAAAGAGATGCCCATGAACATACAAGAGGCCTACAGAACTCCAAATAGACTGGACCAGAAAAGAAATTTCTCCCAACACATAATAATCAGAACAACAAATGCACTAAATAAAGATAGAATATTAAAAGCAATAAGGGGAAAAGGTCAAGTAACATATAAAGGCAAGCCTATCAGAATTACACCAGACTTCTCACCAGAGACTATGAAAGCCAGAAGATCCTGGACAAATGTTATACAGACATTAAGAGAACACAAATTCAGGCTTCTATACCCAGCAAAACTCTCAATTAACATAGAGGGAGAAACTAAAGTATTCCATGACAGAACCAAATTCACATAGTATCTTTCCAGGAGTCCAGCCATTCAAAGGACAATAATGGGAAAACACCAACACAAGGAGGAAAACTATGCCTTAGAAAAAGCAAGAAAGTAATCCTTCAACAAACCTAAAAGAAGATAGCTGCAAGAACAGAACCCCAACTCTAAAAACAAAAATAACAGGAAGCAGCAATTACTTTTCCTTAATATCTCTTAATATCAATGGACTCAATTCTCCAATGAAAAGACATAGACTAAGAGACTGGCTACATAAACAGGACCCAACTTTTTGCTGCATACAGGAAACCTACCTCAGGGACAAAGACAGACACTACCGCAGAGTAAAAGATTTCCAAGCAAATGGTCTGAAGAAACAAGCTGGAGTAGCCATTCTAATATCGAATAAAATTGACTTCCAACCCAATGTTATCAAAAAAGGCAAGGAGGGACATTTGTGTTCTCTTCATACTCATCAAAGGTAAAATCTTCTGAGATGAACTCTCAATTCTGAACATCTTTGCTCCAAATGCAAGGGCATCCATATTCACTAAAAAAAAAAACTATAGTAAAGCTCAAAGCACACTTTGCACCTCACATAATAATAGTGGGAGACTTCAACACCCCACTCTTATCAATGGACAGATCCCAGAAACAGAAACTAAACAGAGACACATTGAAACTAACTGAAGTTATGAACTAAACGAATTTAACAGATATCTACAGAACATTTTATCCTAAAACAGGAAGATATACTTCTCAAAACCTCATGGTACCTTCTCCAAAATTGACCATATAATTGGTTACAAAACAGGCCTCAACAGACACAAAAATATTGAAATTATCACATGCATCCTGTCAGATCACCACGGACTAAGGCTGACCTTCAATAACAACATAAATAACAGAAAGCCAACAATCGTGTGGAAGCTGAACAACACTCTACTGAATGATAACTTGATCAAGGAATAAAGAAAAAATGAGTTAAAGACTTTTTAGAGTTTAATGAAAATGAATACAGAACATATCCAAACTTATGGGACACAATGAAGCACTACTAAGAGGAAAACTCATAGCCCTGAGTGCCTCCAAAAAGAAACTCGAGAGAGCATACACTAGCAGCTTGACAACATACCTAAAAGCTCTAAAACAAAAGGAAACAAATTCACCCAAGAGGTGTAGACTGCAGGAAAAAAATCAAACGCAGGGCTGAAGTCAACCAAGTGGAAACAAAAAGAACTATTTAAAGAATCAACCAAACCAGGAGCTGATTTTTTGAGAAAATCAACAAGATAGATAAACCCTTAGCCAGACTGACTAGACCACAGGGGCAGTATACTAATTAACAAATCAGAAATGAAAAGGGAGACATAACAACAGAACCTGAGGAAATCCCAAGCATCATCAGATCCTACTAGGCAAGGCTATACAAAACAAAACTGGAAAATCTGGGCAACATGGACAATTTTCTAGACAAATACCAGGTACCAAAGTTAAATCTGGATCAGATTAATGATCTAAACAATCCCATATTCACTAAAGAAAGAGAAGCAGTCATTAATAGCCTCCCAACAAAAAAAAAAAAGCCCAGGACCAGATGGGTTTACTGCAGAGTTCTATCACATCTTCAAAGAAGACCTAATTCCAATTCTCCTCAAACTATTCCACAAAAGAGAAACAGAAGGTACTCTACCCAATTCATTCTATGAAGCCACAATTACTCTGATACCTAAAACACACAAAGAACCAACAAACAAAGAGAACTTCAGACCAATTTCCTGTATAAATATCGATTCAAAAATACACAATAAAATTCTTACAAACCAAATCTACAAAGAGATCAAAATGATCATCCATCATCCCTGGGATGCAGGATGGTTTAATATACAGAAAGCCATCAATGTAATCCACTATATAAAAACCTCAAAGACAAATGCTGAGATGCTGAGAAAGCATTTGACAAAATCCAACACCCATTCATGATAAAATTCTTGGAAAGATCCAGGAATTCAAGGCCCATACCTAAACATAATAAAAGCAATATACTGCAAACCGGTAGCCAACATCAAACTAAATGGTGAGAAACTCGAAGCAATCCCACTAAAATCAGGGACTAGACAAGGCTGCCCACTTTCTCCCTACCTATTCAATATAGTACTTGAAGTTCTAGCCAGAGCAATTTGACAACAAAAAGACATCAAGGGGATACAAATTGGAAAGGAAGAAGTCAAAATATCACTATTTGCAATATGATAGTATATAAAATTGACCCTAAAAATTCCACCAGGGAACTCCTAAACTTGATAAACAACTTCAGTGCAGTAGCTGGATATAGAATTACCTCAAAGAAATCAGTAGCCTTTCTCAATAAAAAGTATAAACAGTCTGAGAAAGAAATTAGGGAAACAACACTCTTCACAATAGACACAAATAATATAAAAATACCTTGGTGTGACTCTAAGTAAGTGAAAGATCTGTATGATAAGAACTTCAAATCTGTCAAGAAAGAAATTGAAGAAGATCTCAGAAGATAGAAAGATCTCCCATGCTCATGGGTTGGCATTATTAATATAGTAAAAATGGCTATCCTGCTGAAAGCAATCTACAGATTCAATGAAATCCCCATCAAAATTCCAACTCAATTCTTCACTGAGATAGAAAGGGCAATTTGCAAATTCATCTGGAATAATAAAAAACCTAGGATAGCAAAAACTCTTCTCAACAATAAAAGAACCTCTGGTGGAATCACCATGCCTGACCTCAAGCTGTAATACAGAGCAATTGTGATAAAAAGTGCATGGTACTGGTACAGCGACAGACAAGTAGATCATTGGAATAGAATTGAAGACCCAGAAATGAACCCACACACCTATGGTCACTTGATCTTTGACAAGGGAGCAAAAACCATCCAGTGGGGAAAAAAAGACAGTGCTTCCAACAAATGGGTGCTGGCTCAACTCGCAGTTATCAAGTAGAAGAATGTGAATTGATCCATTCTTATCTCCTGTACAAAGCTCAAGTCTAAGTGGATCAAGGAACTCACCATAAAACCAGAGACACTGAAACTTATAGAGGAGAAAGTGGAGGGAAAGCCTTGAAGATATGGGCACAGGGGAAATATTCCTGAACAGAACAGCAATGGCTTGTGCTGTAAGATCAAGAATTGACAAATGGGACCTCATAAAATTGCAAAGCTTAAAAAAAGGCAGAAAGACACTATCAATAAGACAAAAAGGCCACCAACAGATTGGGAAAGAGTTTTTTACCAATCCTAAACCCGATAGGGGACTAATGTCCAACATATACAAAGAACTCAAGAAGCTGAACTCCAGAAAACCAAATAACCCTATTTTAAAAATGGGGTACAGAGCTAAACAAAGAATTCTCAACTGAGGAATACCGAATGGCGGAGAAGCACCTGAAAAAATGTTCAACATCCTTAATCATCAGGGAAATGCAAATTAAAACAACCCTGAGATTCCACCTCACACCAGTCAGAATGGCTAAGATCAATAATTCAGGTGACAGAAGATACTGACCAGTATGTGGAGAAAGAGGAACACTCCTCCATTGTTGGTGGGACTGCAAGCTTGTACAACCACTCTGGAAATCAGTCTGGTGGTTCCTCAGAAAATTGGACATAGTAGTACCGGAAGATATCCAGCAATACCTCTCCTGGGCATATATCCAGAAGATGTCCCAACCGGTAAAAAGGACACATGCTCCACTATATTTATAGAAGTCATATTTATCATAGCCAGAAGCTGGAAAGAACCCAGATGTCCCTCAACAAAGGAATGGATGCAGAAAATGTGGTACATTTACATAATAGAGTGCTACTCAGCTATTAAAAGCAAATAATTTATGAAATTCTTAGGCAAATGGATGGATCTGGAGGATATCATCCTGAGTGAGGTAACCCAATCACAAAAGAACACACATGATATGCACTCACTAATAAGTGGATATTAGCCCAGAAACTTAGAATACCCAAGATACAATTTGCAAAACAGATGAAATCCAAGAAGGAAGACCAAAGTGTGGATACTCCGTTCCTTCTTAGAACGAGGAACAAAATACCCATGGAAGGAGTTACAGAGACAAAATTCGGAGCTGAGAGGGAAGGAAGGACCAACCAGAGACTGCCTCACCCTCGGATCCATCCCATAAACAACCACCAAACCCAGACAGTATTGCATATGTCAACAAAATTTTGCTGACAGGACCCTGATATAGCTGACTCTTTGAGGCTATGCCACTGCCTGGAAAATACAGAAGTTTATGCTCACAGTCATCTATTGGATGGAACACAAGGCCCCCAGTGAATGAGCTAGAAAATGTACCCAAGGAGCTGAAGGTGTCTGCAACCCTATAGGATGAACAACAATATGAACTAACCAGCAACCCACGGAACTGTGTCTCTAGTTGCATATGTAGCAGAGGATGGTCTAGTTGCCCATCAATGGGAGAAGAGGCCCTTGGTCTTGTGAAGATCATATGCCCCAGTACGGGGGAATGCCAGGGCCAGGAAGCAGGAGTGTGTGAGTTAGAGCAGGGCAGGGGGAGGGGATAGAGGACTTTTGGAGAGGAAACTAGGAAAGGGGATAGCATTTGAAATGTAAATAAAGAAAATATCTAATTTTTAACAAGAAGAAGAAGAAGAAGAAGAAGAAGAAGAAGAAGAAAGAAAGAAAAGAAGAAGAAGAAGACGAAGAAAGAAAAGAAGAAGAAGAAGAAGAAGAAGAAGAAGAAGAAGAAGAAGAAGAAGAAGAAGAAGAAGAAGAAGAAGAAGAAGATGATGATGATGATGATTGGTAATTCTCAGGTTACAAATAGCAGGGAAGAAAATTCTGACCCGTTGTTTCTCCCTAAGCAGTCCAGGTTTGTGATCTGGAACTCTGCATCATCTCAAAGCTGCTATTCAGCCTCCCCAATTCCTCACTGATCTGCCACCCAGAGGATGGATACACTGAGGCCTGAGTCAGCCTCTGGGATTTCAGAACTAGATCTTCTCATTACTGGGCCATTTGCTCAAGTAACCCAGGACACATTTCTCCATTCTTTGCTGTGTAATAACTGCTATTCAACTTGCTGTAGACACTATAAGGAACAAAGCAAGCCACATACTTATGCTCAGTAAGCTTGTATTTTTTTAAGAGAGGGAAATGGCCAGTAAAAGGTATTTTGGGTCATGACAAATGCTCTTTCTGAATTTGGTAAACTACAGTTCTTCCCACTAACAGCTAGTAAGTAGCCGTTGGGTTCTGTGACATCGCCAGCTGTTGCTTGCTCAGAGGGAACAAGCAGAAATGTTCTAATATAGAGCTTCTTTCACTTAACATGCATCAAACTTCCAGAGGGTCTTATTAAAATGCAAATTTTGATTCCAGTGGACCTGGACTGTGTCTTAAAGTGAACCTTTTACAACTGCTTAACGTACCTCCTCCACCTTAACTCATCTTTAATGTGTCACTTCTTTATAACCAACTAGAGGACGAAGGTACAGCGGCTATTTACCAGCCCCCACTGGGTTTGTCATACAAAGGGCAACTTCCTTCTCCACTCTCAATCGAGCTGTGAAATATCTCATTAGAGTAGTAGTGAATAAGTACGAGTCCTGTGTGCTGGGAAAATCCTGCTCCATGGTGGCTCATCTAGGTCCCACTTTACAACTGCCCTCATCACATCGACAGAACCACAACAAGCCCTGGGAGAGCCAACGAGAGCCAACGGGAAAGTACCATTGTAAAAATGAAGACAGCTGCTTCCACAATAGAGCTAATTGCATGCTGCATCACAGATCTAAATTAGTAGTGAAAACAGTTATAAAAACTGACAGACAGTGAAACATGACTCACTTGAGAGCCGCTGCCAGCCAGGCACACTGTCCTTGGCCAGTGTTCAAAAACTCACACCTGCATTTTTCTTCAATAGTAAATACAGAAGATGTAATTACTAGGAAAACATATGCCACTTTCCCAATGTGACACTACTATTTTCTTCCTTGCCACCATGAGTGGCATGGTTCTAAACTGACCACAATACTTATTTATACCCAGAAGGTTCCACAGAAACTGATCTCAGCTAAGACTTAGGATGAGTTACTATTCGCATATTAGAGTCTGTCATTAGTTTATACAGTTTTCAATGGTGTGTTTTGCCAACAAGAAATTTCTCAGTGTCTTCTCAACTTCTCAAGGAAAACTTAAATTTTATTATATAAGAAGTATCCATTCCCAGTTGCACATGAATATACCAGTCAGCTGGAATACTCAAGCAGCAGTGAGTCAGGGTGTCTTCCCTAGCTCCCTTCTCAGCTATCCAGTAATTGCTGTCTCAATAAGAAACAGATGTTCCAAGAAGACTTCATCTGTTCCTGCAGTCTAAACACATTTCTGCCTCCTCAGCTACAATGTGCTCTAGAGAGTCTGTAGATTCTGAAATGATACATATGAATCCTTCCAGGTACAACTAACAGAGGGCACTCTCCCTCATAGTAGGTATGTCGCTAGCAGTGATAAAGAACTCTTGGGTATCTGACCAGCTAGGTGTAGGTAATGACCCTACAAAGATGATGCCCTTTGAGCTAGTTGTCAAAGATAAATCTTCTCCATCCAAAATAGCCCAGAGAAGCCAAAGGGTTAGACACCACTAAGCTAAAGTGTGACAGCTCAGGTTCTAATCATTACATTATTACAGTCTCATCTGATATTTTTAAATATACAAATTGTAATGAAATTTATTTCCCAACAAAGAATAATTTCATTGTGAAACCAGTTTAGAGAGCTTGTTTAATGTCCAGATGACAAGCCTGTCTTTGGAATGTTTCAGCTTTGCCTAGTGGAACATTGGCATTGTAAGTTGTAAAGCTACGTATTGACTAATACTTTCCCCTTCTTCAGTTAATTAGTCAAATAAAACATAAGTGCAGAAACATTTATGAGATTTCTACTTGATTTATCAATATCCAAGATTGAGGACTAAAAATATAGTATTTTCTTCATGTAAGAGAGGCCAGGAAACTTTATGAATATTTTTCATGTCATATTACTTTGTAAGTAAAATATTTATATAAACAAAAGTCCTATTAGTATCAATTTTGAGAATGTGAGGAACATGTATCCAATTCTAGATGGGGGCCCTGTATTTCATGTTTATAACTTGTGTTTGTATCTCTGAATCTCCCAGATTCATTAGTAGGTATCCACCAAATCCAATCTTTTTTTTTTTTTATCATTGAAAGATACTTTATCAAATCTCTTAACAATGAGACAGCATCCTCCATTCATGCTTGTAAAACTGCCAATAGGGTCAGTTCTCCTCATTTTGTAGAACTGAAATCAGATAGTTCACCTAGTTGCTGAAAGCCTTTTCATCTAAACAGGTGCCTTTGATTCTTTTTTTTCTTAATTTTTAATATTTTTTATTACATATTTTCCTCAATTACATTTCCAATGCTATCCCAAAAGTCCCCCATACCGCCCCCCACTTCCCTACCCACCCATTCCCATTCTTTTGGCCCTGGCATTCCCCTATATTGGGGCATATAAAGTTTGCAAGTCCAATGGGCCTCTCTTTCCAGTGATGGCCGACTAGGCCATCTTTCGATACATATGCAGCTAGAGACAAGAGCTCCGGGGTACTGGTTAGTTCATCATGTTGTTCCAAATATACGGTTGCAGATCCCTTTAGCTCCTTGGGTACTTTCTCTAGCTTCTCCATTGGGAGCCCTGTGATACATCCAATAGCTGACTGTGAGCATCCACTCCTGTGTTTGCTAGGCCCCAGCATCGTCTAACAAGAGACAGCTATATTTGGGACCTTTCAGCAAAATCTTGCTAGTGTATGCAATGGTGTCAGCGTTTAGAAGCTGATTATGGGACGGATCCCTGAATACAGCAGTCTCTAGATGGTCCATCCTTTCATCACAGCTCCAAACTTTGTCTCTGTAACTCCTTCCATGGGTGTTTTGTTCCCAATTCTAAGAAGGGGCACAGTGTCCACACTTTGGTCTTCATTGTTCTTGAGTTTCATGCGTTTAGCAAATTGTATCTTATATCTTGGGTATCCTAAGTTTTGGGCTAATATCCACTTATCAGTGAATACATATTGTGTGAGTTCCTTTGTGATTGTGTTACCTCACTCAAGATGATGCCCTCCAGGTCCATCCATTTGGCTAGGAATTTCATAAATTCATTCTTTTTAATAGCTGAGTAGTACTCCATTGTGTAAATGTACCATAATTTCTGTATCCATTCCTCTGGTGAGGGACATCTGGGTTCTTTCCAGCTTCTGGCTATTATAAATAGGGCTGCTATGAACATAGTGGAGCATGTGTCCTTCTTACCGGTTGGGACATCTTCTGGATATATGCCCAGGAGAGGTATTGCTGGATCCTCCGGTAGTACTATGTCCAATTTTCTGAGGAAGCGCCAGACTGATTTCCAGAGTGGTTGTACAAGCTTGCAATCCCACCAGCAATGGAGGAGTGTTCCTCTTTCTCCACATCCCCGCCAGCATCTGCTGTCACCTGAATTTTTGTTCTTAGCCATTCTGACTGGTGTGAGGTAGAATCTCAGGGTTGTTTTCATTTGCATTTCCCTGATGATTAAGGATGTTGAACATTTTTTCAGGTGCTCCTCTGCCATTCGGTATTCCTCAGGTGAGAATTCTTTGTTCAGTTCTGAGCCCCATTTTTTAATGGGGTTATTTGACTTTCTGGAGTCCACCTTCTTGAGTTCTTTATATATATTGGATATTAGTCCCTTATCTGATTTAGGATAGGTAAAGATCCTTTCCAAATCTGTTGGTGGTTTTTTTGTCTTATTGATGGTGTCTTTTGCCTTGCAGAAGCTTTGCAGTTTCATGAGGTCCCACTTGTCAATTCTCGATCTTAAGGCACAAGCCATTGCTGTTCTATTCAAGAATTTTTCCCCTGTGCCCATACCTTCAAGGCTTTTCACCACTTTCTCCTCTATAAGTTTCAGTGTCTCTGGTTTTATGTGAAGTTCCTTGATCCACTTAGACTTGACCTTAGTACAAGGAGATAGGAATGGATTGATTAGCATTCTTCTACATGTTAACAACCAGTTGTGCCAGCACCATTTGTTGAAAATGCTGTCTTTCTTCCACTGGATGTTTTTAGCTCTCTTGTCGAAGATCAAGTGACTGTAGGTGTATGGGTTCATTTCTGGGTCTTCAATTCTATTCCATTGGTCTATTTGTCTGTCACTATACCAGTACCACGCAGTTTTTATCACAATTGCTCTGTAGTAAAGCTTTAGGTCCGGCATGGTGATTCCACCAGAGGTTCTTTTATCCTTGAGAAGAGTTTTTGCTATCCTAGGTTTTTTGTTATTCCAGATGAATTTGCAGATTGCACTTTCTAATTCGTTGAAGAATTGAGTTGGAATTTTGATGGGGATTGCATTGAATCTGTAGATTGCTTTTGGCAAGATAGCCATTTTTACAATGTTGATCCTGCCAATCCCTGAGCATGGGAGATCTTTCTATCTTCTGAGATCTTCTATAATTTCTTTCTTCAGAGACTTGAAGTTTTTATTATACAGATCTTTCACTTCCTTAGTTAGAGTCACGCCAAGATATTTTATATTATTTGTGACTATTGAGAAGGGTGTTCTTTCCCTAATTTCTTTCTCAGCCTGTTTATTCTTTGTGTAGAGAAAGGCCATTGATTTGTTTGAGTTAATTTTATATCCAGCTACTTCACCGAAGCTGTTTATCAGGTTTAGGAGTTCTTTGGTGGAATTTTTAGGGTCACGTATATATACTATCATATCATCTGCAAAAAGTGATATTTTGACTTCATCTTTTCCAATTTGTATCCCTTGATCTCCTTTTGTTGTCGAATTGGTCTGGCTAGGACTTCAAGTACAATGTTGAATAGGTATGGAGAAAGTGGACAGCCTTGTCTAGTCCCTGATTTTAGAGGGATTGCTTCAAGCTTCTCACCATTTACTTTGATGTTGGCTACTGGTTTGCTGTAGATTGCTTTTATCATGTTTACGTATGGGCCTTGAATTCCTGATCTTTCCAAGACTTTTATCATGAATGGGTGTTGGATCTTGTCAAATGCTTTTTCCGCATCTAACGAGATGACCATGTGGTTTTTGTCTTTGAGTTTGTTTATATACTGGATCACTTTGATGGATTTCTGTATATTGAACCATCCCTGCATCCCTGGGATGAAACCTACTTGGTCAGGATGGATGATTGTTTTGATGTGTTCTTGGATTCGGTTAGCAAGAACTTTATTGAGGATTTTTGCATCAATATTCATAAGGGATATTGGTCTGAAGTTTTCTATCTTTGTTGGGTCTTTTTGTGGTTTAGGTATCAGAGTAATTGTGGCTTCATAGAATGAGTTGGGTAGAGTACCTTCTGTTTCTATTTTGTGGAATAGTTTGTGAAGAACTGGGATTAGATCTTCTTTGAAGGTCTGATAGAACTCTGCACTAAACCCATCTGGTCCTGGGCTTTTTTTAGTTGGGAGACTATTAATGACTGCTTCTATTTCTTTGGGGGATATAGGGCTGTTTAGATCATTAACCTGATCTTGATTCAACTTTGGTACCTGGTATCTGTCTAGGAACTTCTCCATTTCATCCAGGTTCTCCAGTTTTGTTGAGTATAGCCTTTGGTAGAAGGATCTGATGGTGTTTTGGATGTCTTCAGGATCTGTTGTTATGTCTCCTTTTTCATTTCTGATTTTGTTAATTAGGATGCTTTCCCTGTGCCCTCTAGTGAGTCTGGCTAAGGGTTTATCTATCTTGTTGATTTTCTCAAAGAACCAGCTCCTTGATTGGTTGATTCTTTGAATAGTTCTTCTTGTTTCCACTTGGTTGATTTTGCCCCTGAGTTTGATTATTTCCTGCCGTCTACTCCTCTTGGGTGAATTTGCTTCCTTTTGTTCTAGTGCTTTTAGGTGTGTTGTCAAGTTGCTAATGTGTGCTCTCTCTAGTTTCTTTTTGGAGGCACTCAGAGCTATGAGTTTTCCTCTTAGAAATGCTTTCATTGCGTCCCATAAGTTTGGGTATGTTGTGGCTTCATTTTCATTGAACTCTAAAAGGTCCTTAATTTCTTTCTTTATTCCTTCCTTGACCAAGGTATCATTGAGAAGAGTGTTGTTCAGTTTCCACGTGAATGTTGGCTTTCTATTATTTATTTTGTTATTGAAGATCAGCCTTAGTCCATGGTGATCTGATAGGATGCATGGGACAATTTCAATATTTTTGTATCTGTTGAGGCCTGTTTTGTGACCAATTATGTGGTCAATTTTGGAGAAGGTACCATGAGGTGCTGAGAAGAAGGTATATCCTTTTGTTTTAGGATAGAATGTTCTGTAGATATCTGCCAGATCCATTTGATTCATAACTTCTGTTAGTTTCACTGTGTCCCTGTTTAGTTTCTGTTTCCATGATCTGTCCATTGGTGAAAGTGGTGTGTTGAAGTCTCCCACTATTATTGTATGAGGTGCAATGTGTGCTTTGAGATTTACTAAAGTTTCTTTAATGAATGTGGCTGTCTTTGTATTTGGAGCATAGATATTCAGAATTGATAGTTCCTCTTGGAGAATTTTACCTTTGATGAGTATGAAGTGCCCCTCCCTGTCTTTTTTGATGACTTTGGGTTGGAAGTCAATCTTATCAGATATTAGAATGGCTACTCCAGCTTGTTTCTTCATACCATTTGCTTGGAAAACTGTTTTCCAGCCTTTCATTCTGAGGTAGTGTCTATCTTTTTCTCTGAGATGAGTTTCCTGTAAGCAGCAAAATGTTGGGTCTTGTTTGTGTAGCCAGTTTGTTAGTCTATGTCTTTTTATCGGGGAGTTGAGTCCATTGATATTAAGAGATATTAAGGAACAGTAATTGTTGTTTCCTGTTATTTTTGTTGTTAAAGGTGGCATTCTGTTCTTGTGGCTGTCTTCTTTTAGGTTTGTTGAGGGATTACCTTCTTGTTGTTTCTAGGGCGTGGTTCCTGTCCTTGTATTGTTTTTTTTTTTCCTGTTATTATCCTTTGAAGGGCTGGATCCGTGGAGAGATAATGTGTGAATTTGGTTTTGTCGTGGAATACTTTGGTTTCTCCATCTATGTTAATTGAGAGTGTGGCTGGGTATAGTAGCCTGGGCTGGAATTTGTGTTCTTTTAGTGTCTGTATAACATCTGTCCAGGATCTTCTGGCTTTCATAATCTCTGGTGAAAAATCTGGTGCAATTCTGATAGGCTTGCCTTTATATGTTACTTGGCCTTTTTCTCTTACTGCTTTTAGTATTCTATCTTTATTTAGTGCATTTGTTGTTCTGATTATTATGTGTCGGGAGGTATTTCTTTTCTGGTCCAGTCTATTTGGAGTTCTGTAGGCTTCTTGTATGTTCATGGGCATCTCTTTCTTTAGATTTGGGAAGTTTTCTTCTATAATTTTGTTGAAGATATTTGCTGGTCCTTTGAGTTGAAAATCTTCATTCTCATCCACTCCTATTATCCGTAGGTTTGGTCTTCTCATTGTGTCCTGTATTTCTTGGATGTTTTGAGTTAGGATCTTTTTTGTTTTACATTTTCCTTGATTTTTGTGCCGATGTTCTCTATGGAATCTTCTGCACCTGAGATTCTCTCTTCTATCTCTTGTATTCTGTTGCTGATGCTCGTATCTATGGTTCCAGATTTCTTTCCTAGGGTTTCTATCTCCAGTGTTGCCTCATTTTGGGTTTTCTTTATTGTGTCTACTTCCCTTTTTAGGTCTAGTATGGTTTTGTTCATTTCCATCATCTGTTTGGAGGTGTTTTCCTGTTTTTCTTTAAGGACTTCTACCTGTTTGATTGTGTTATCCTGTTTTTCTTTAAGGGCTTCTACCTGTTTGATTGTGTTATCCTGTTTTTCTTTAAGGACTTGTAACTCTTTAGCCATGTTCTCCTGTAATTCTTTAAGTGAGTTATTAAAGTCCTTCTTGATGTCCTCTACCATCATCATGAGATATGCTTTTAGATCCGTGTCTAGCTTTTCCGGTGTGTTGGGGTGCCCTGGACTGGGCGAAGTGGGAGTGCTGGGTTCTGATGATGGTGAGTGGTCTTGGTTTCTGTTAGTAAGATTATTAAGTTTACCTTTCGCCATCTGGTAATCTCTGGGGTTAGTTGTTATCGTTGTCACTGTTTAAAGATTGGAGCAGACTCTGTGTTCCACTCACCCGAAGTCTTAAGATCCTGTGGCGGGTGTTGTGGGTAGCTGACGAGTGTCAGCCGACCCTGCACCCTAGCTACCCCTGTGCTGTTCCTACCGGAAGAGGCTTGTGGCCCTACTCAGGCCGGATTTCTGCCTCCCCAACCAAAGCAGTCTCAGGTCCCGCGTGACTGGACTGGAGCAGAAGCTGTGTTCCACTCACCAGAAGTCTCAAAATCCTGTGGCGGGTGTCGTGGGTAGCTGGCGGGTGTCAGCCGACCCTGCGCTCTAGCTACCCCGGTGCTGGTCAGACTGGAAGAGCCAAATCCAATCTTTTGTAAAGGCTTTTGATCTGAATTTGATTCATCGGTCTCCTCAGAATTCAAGATCAGTAGCCTTTGCTAAGAAAAAATTGAAGTGAGGTCTTCTCAAAGTAAGAGAAGTTTGGCAAAGCTACTGCATATTCCCCAAGTTGGTTGGAGGGATGGGCATGGATGTAGTGGATTAGATTCTCCTGTCTCACTCATCTGTGGTCATTTCTGAAAGATGTAGGAAAAGAATTTGTTAGACGTAAGCATGTCTTCAGTGTTGTTAGGCCAGTAGAATTAACCAGATTAACAATTTAGATCCCAAATCTCATTTCAGCTATAGTTCTTGTAAACCAAATGTTAAACTGGTAATTAACAAGGAGGGCCTAAGGAAGGATGCTTAAATCTCACTCCGAAAAATAAAATAAAATAAAATAAAATAGACATAGGGAGTGGATGGCAAGAGGAAACTGGGTGGGAGAGGGAATGGGGAGGGGAATGGAGGTGGGAGCCAGGTGTAGAGAGATGGGGGTAGGGTGAGAGGGTTTGGAGAGAGAAAGGAAATCCATGTGGGGGAGGCATTTTTGGGACAAGCTGGAGATCTGGGACAAGTGATGCTCTTGGGTGGGTATGGAGGTAACCCTAGCTGAAACTCTTAGCGGCTGGGGATAGAAGCCTAAAGTGGGTACCTTCTATAGCCCAGTAAAGGGAGGGGGACACTAACCCATCCATAAAACTTTCAACCCAAAATTTGTCCTGCCTACTAGATGTGCAGGGATAAAGATGTAGCAGAGATTGAGAGAATGGCCAACCAGTGACTGGCTGAACTTGAGACCCAACCCATTCAAGAGAGCCTGACAGTATTAATGATACTCTGCTATGTGTGCAGACTGGAGCTTAGTATAACTGTCCTCTGAAAGGCTTCATCCAGCTGCTAAGGAAATACCAAACATTAGGTGGAGTCTTGTGGAAGAGTTGGGAGGAGGATTGAGGGAGACAGGGATCGAGGACATCATAGAAGACCTATAGAGTCAGCTAACCTGGGCTCATAAAGGCTCACAGAGACTGAACCACCAAAGAGCATGCATAGATTGAACCTAGGCCCCCTAGACATATGTAGCAGATGTGCAGCTTGGTCTTCCTGTAGGTTCCCTAACAATTAAAGGGGGGGCAGTCTCTGATGCTTTTGCTTGTCTTTGGATTTCTTTACCCTAACTGGGCTGCCTTGTCTGGCTTCAGTGGGGAAGGATCAAATTAGCCCTCGTGTGTCTCAATGTGCCAGGGCAAGTTGGAGTGGGAGCTCTCCTTCTCTGAGGAGAAGGGTGTGAAGGAAGGGGAGTAGAAGGGAGGAAGGGGATAGGTTTTGTGGTCTGTGATCAGGTTGGCATGGGGGAGGGAGCAGAGACCGAGGGAATGGCCCACAAATAGCCAGCACAACTTGTGACCCACCCCATGGGCAAGCACCAATCCCTGACACTATACTATTAATGATACTCTGTTAGATTTCCAGACAGGAGCATGTTGTTCTCAGAAAGGAACACCCAGAAGCTGACTCAGACAGATGCAGACACCGATAGCCAAACAGTGGATGCAGCTTGGGGATTTTTATGGAAGAAAAGGAGGAAGGATTGTGGGTCCCGAAGGGGATAGGAACTCCACAGGAAGACCAACAGAGTCAACTAACCTGAACTCTTGTGGCTGTCAGAGTCTGAACCACCACCCAAAGATCATGCATAGGCTGGACCTAGGCCTCCCACTCATATATAGCAGATGTGTACCTTGATTTGACTTTCATGTGGGTCCTGAGCAACTGGAGCAGGGCCTATCCCAAGAGTTGTTGCCTGTATGTGGGATTTGTTCTTCTAGCTAGGCTGCTTTGTCTGACCTCAGTGGGAGAGGAGACGCCTAGCCTTGCACAGACTTGAAGTGCCAGGTAGGGGGATACCCAAGGAGGCCCCCACCTGCCCAGAGGAGAAGGAGAGGGAAGAGGGTTGGTGGGAGGTGGAGACCAGGAGGGTGAAAGTGAGTAAATAATTTTAAGTAAATAATTTTTAAAAATTAATTAAAAATTAACAAAATCAAATATGAAACTACTAAAACACTAAATAATTTATCAAAATAGAGATGATATTTTTCCTCCCTTAAATAAAATATGTTTAAGCTAGAAGCTTTTGAGCTAGAAACTTCCATGCTATTTCTTTGCATGAGGTATATGTGAACAGCATGTGGAACAGGTACTAAAATAGTAAAAGTTAGGGCTGTATACATGACTCTCACATAACTAACATTTATGTTTAAGAGGCCTAGACTTTTTGATGGAGATATTTACCACCAAAAGGAAAAAATATCTTCAACTGGTATAGAAAGCAGCAGCTTTAGAATGAAACTATTTTAAGAACTGAAGCATACATATTCTCTCTCACTAGCCAACGAATGCCATCTAATTCAGATACTGATACTCTTTGTTCAATCATACACATATTCTTTCTCCAATGCTGCCTTGTTTGACAAGGAATATCTCGGTCAGTTCCTCGGTCATCTTAGTGAACTCCTTCCCCTTTAAAAAAGTTTATTTCATTATTATTGAATACTTTGGGGTATTGCCTGCATATATGTCCATGTACAGTGTGCATACAATGTCCACTGAGGCCAGAAGAGGGCATTGAATTCACCCAGAAATGCTGTTACAGACAATTGTGAGACAGGACATGAACCCAGATACCCTGGAAAAGCAGCCAGTTCTCTTCACCATGGAACCATCTTTCCAGCCTCTCTCCTCCTTTTTGATCTTTGTTTTAGTGGTATTTATTTTATGTATTTTAGATACATTTTATGTACCTTAAAATGAATTTTAGGAAAAAAAGTGTAAAAGTACAATATTTCCAAAAATTGAGTTTATTTCCCAAACTGTGGAACATGTGTGGAGTAAGTTGTTAAGAAGACAGGGAACATTGTTGAGCACGATAAAGCAAAGGAAGGAAAGGAGAAGGAGATGAAGAAAGGAAAATACTGACTATTCTGAGTGTGGGGCCGGAGATGTGGGTGAGTGGTAGAGCGCTGCAAGGCACAGCTCTGGTTTCCAGGTCCAGTGCTGGGACAAACAAACAAGCAAACAACCACCTGTACAGTGAAGCAAGTGTTTGCCTTCCTCAGAGACAGCAAGCCACACAGTAAAAGACATAGCTTTTGTTAATTTGTTAATCTGGTAGTGGGAAATGTCAGGTGCTGGAAATAGCAAAAGTGGTTGTCAGCTCTCACAACAGTGAAGGAACAGAGCGCCCACACCACTATGGGGCTAGAGGCTAGTGCTGTGGCATTCATAATTCAAGCCTTGTTAACCTCTTTCAGTGATGGTGAGTCATTGCAAGTTTCTAGGAAAGTTTAAAAACAATTAAAAATGAAAAATAAGCTCATTATAACATGGATTAATATTCACCAACATAAATAAATAAATATATTTTACTAACTAAAACTGTACTTGATGCTATTCTTCAATGCTTTATTAAACATCTAACTGAAAATACAACTACATTTTATTTTGGGAAGTCAGCGCAGGTATGCAGTTCCTGGCCCACATGTGCTGGTCGCACTTGATCAAAGAGCTTTTGAGTTTGTGAAGATACTGAAACATATTATGCATTTTTCTCTCAAGTAATTTGGTGAACTGGGGGTAATTAGGACCTTATGAAAATAGTATTTTATATTTATTTATAAAATTTCAGGGACAATTCAACAAACTTAGCCAGACTAAAACACACCAGGTGTTCACATTGACTGATAACACCATGGTTCTGTTACCGGAGGGGAAATGTTTACTTGGAACTAAACTGTTTTTGTTAAACATATAGGGAAATTGTTATACAAGAATTTGTGCAATAAAGGCACAGGCTAGTAAAGGTAGTGTGAGAATATATGTTCTAGAAGCCTTTTTAAATGTGTAAGAGATGGTCACTGTGGAGGCTTAAACTGATGACCGTGAAATATAGGAGCCAGGGGTAAATTATTTACCTCCTGGATTGGTGCTATGAAGAATAAGCCACCATAGTTGCGTAGAAGAACAGATAGACAGTAGCAGATAGACAGACGCAATGGACAGATGGTAACCATCATCAAAGCAGGTGCTTATGACATAACAGCGGAGGGAGGGAGGGAGGGAGGGAAGGAGGGAGAGGGGGAGAGAGAGAGAGAGAGAGAGAGAGAGAGAGCATCTGCAGAAGACATCATGATGGAGTTTTCCCACAGAGAACGTCTCCATCAGGATTTGGATTCCCAGTCCCCTCTCTAGGCATTCTCATACCATGGGATAAAGAGTAGGAACATCAATTCTAACTGTTCACAAGATGTGCTACTGCTAAATACCTTTAGTGGATTACTTTTTCCCCTCTTTTCTTCAGAGAGCTGTTGGAGTAGGTGTGGCCTTTTTGGGGTAGGTGTGTCCCTGTGGTCTTTAAGACCCCCATCCTAGCTTCCTGGAAGGGAGTATTCTGCTAGCAGTTTTCAGATGAAAATGTAGAACTCTCAGCTCTTCCTGTACCATGCCTGCCTAGATGCTACAATGCTCCTTTATGATAATGGACTGAACCTCTGAATCTGTAAGCCAGCCCCAATTAAATGTCCTTTAAATGTCCTTTATAAGACTTGCCTTGGTCATGTTGTCTGTCCACAGCAGTAAAACCCTAACTAAGACACCATCCGAATGTTGTAAATTATAAGCATTTTATGTCATTATTGAAATAACTTTCTCAGATTACATAATTACTCAGAAAGTTATTCAATTGCCCCAAACGCCTAGAAAATTTAGTTGTAGGGATATTTTGGCATGTATATATGAATGTACACGTGTCTGTTGATAAAGATACATGTGTGTATGTGTGTGGAGGTTGGAGGTACTGTTGCTTTTTTTTTTTTTTTTTTTTTTTACTTTTTTAAATTTCATTTATTAGGTATTTTCTTCATTGACATTTCCAATGCTATTCCAAAAGTCCCCCATACCCTCCCCCCACTCCTCTACCCCCCCCCCACTCCCACTTCTTGGCCCTGGCGTTCCCCTGTACTGAGGCATATAAAGTTTGCACGACCAATGGGCCTCTCTTTCCACTGATGGCCAACTAGGCCATCTTCTGATACATATGCAGCTAGAGACACAAGCTCTGGGGATACTGGTTAGCTCATATTGTTGTTCCACCTATAGGGTTGCAGAACCCTTTAGCTCCTTGGGTACTTTCTCTAGCTCCTCCATTGGGGGCCCTGTGATCTATCCAATAGCTGACTGTGAGCATCCACTTCTGTGTTTGCTAGGCCCCAGCATAGCCTCACAAGAGGTTAGTGTATGCCTCCAAATGCTGTTGCTTTTTTATGAGCGGGTCGCACAAAGCTCAGTGATGCAGGTAAGCTGGGTAGCCAGCAAGTCCAGGCACCTGCCTGTGTCTGCTTCCCCAGGGCTGGGATTACAATTCTGTGATATCATACCTAGATTTCTTATGTGGATTCCAGGGATTTCTATCCCTGTGCTTATAAGTTACCAGCTAAGCTATCTCTCTAGTACTATAAATATAAAATTTTTCTTGATGGTGTTATGAATTACTTTTATGAAACCCAATAGGATTTTTTAAAATCAAAACTATGTTAAATCCATGAACTCACATGGACAAACTTATTCCTTAGCATGTCACTAACTCAACAAGTATTTCTTGAATATGTACCATGAGATAGGTGCCACTCACAAGACTATAGCTGTGCACAAGCAAACTTCCTGCCCAGGAAGCTAAGTTCTGACTTGCTATCTATGGAGGATATTAAGTGCCTCTGGACACATTAATTATAAGCCATGCTTTACACTCATTGACAAGTTGCTTGTTTTGGAGGAGACTAACTATGTAGATGGGTTCCATCACTTGTAGTTGGAGCTAGTTAGAATTTTATAACTTGTCTGTTATATCTTACCAAAACTTCTCAAATGCCTCCCCCAGTAACCTGGCAGTTGTAAGAACAAAAACAAGTTAAATATTGTTGGCTATAGCAATTCATGTTTTGGTTAAATATTGAAAGATGGGTTTTTTTCAACATACTTTTTCTTACCATATTATATTAGTTATCTATTATTGCGTATAAAATTATATGAATAATTACTTAAAATCATAAAACATTTCACAGTTTCTCTAGGTCCACGGTTGATCGTGGTTTATCTGAATCCTCTTTAGGCTCCTTAAAATAATAGGCTTACAACCAAGGTGTTTACCCAGTGCCTGTGTTCTTATGCTGGTTCTATTGGTGGAAAGATAAATCTCCTAGGTAATTCACCTGGCACTGGCAGGACTCATTTCTCTGAAAGCTGTGGGCTGGAGGTCACTCTCAGTACTGCCCACAGGGAATATCCAACATAGTAAATGACCTTATCAAAGAAAGCAAGAGAGAGAGAGTCTGGTAGCATGAAGGAAACCACTGTCTTAGATGTAGGGGGATTATGGGGTTTTTCAGTTTATTACCACCAGGTAAAAGTCTGAGAGCATGTTTCCTGATTCCTATAGAGAAGGAGGAATGATTGTTGTAAAGATGACCAGTGTGGTGGTTTGAATATGCTTGGCCAAGGGAGTGGCACTATTAAGAGATGTTTCCTTATTGAAGGAACTGTGTCACTGTAGGGGTAGGCTTTGAAAGATCTTGCTCCTAACTGCCTGGAAGTCAGTCTTCTCCTGTTTGCCTTCAGAACAAGAGGTAGAACTCTCAGCTCCTCCAGCTCCTTGCCTGCCTTCATACCTGATGATAATGGACTGAACCTCTGAACCTGACAGGTAGACCCAATTTAATGTTGTCCTTTATAAGAGTTACCTTGGTCATGGTGTCTCCTCACAGCAATAGAAACCCTAGCTACGACAACCAGTGTAGTTAACACAGTGAAGAACTACGTTCTAGAGGGAAAGACTTTACCACAGCTGTATACCAGCTGGGGGCTGGGGGTGTCATTATCTTCACCCCAGGTTCTTACAAGCTGTACCTTACCAAAATGAGAAGTGGGGTCATACACTTGTAATATTCACAACTTAATGGGATGCCTATAAGATGGGAAGAAAATATGACATGCCAGAACATTCCCCTCTTCCACATCTCACTGCCAGCCAACAAGACCCCAGGATGAAAGTGCATGAGTGTCAAAGGAGCTGTGAGACCCAGATGGTTTCTGCAGAGCAACACGCATGGGGACCCACAGTCAGATGCGAAGGTGAAGTCAAGAATACCAGAAGAAGATCAGGCTTCATCATCCACAGGTACAGAAAAGATCTATCACAGCTACTCTCCTAACTAGGTTAACATAAGTGGATATTCAGACGATAGCAATCAATAACCATCAGGACTAGTATGAGTTCCCATGTCCAGAAATACTATCAACCAAAATCACAGGTGAGATCCTCTGTCTGTTAAACAAGGATACCTGACCAAGGTAACTGGAAGAAGGAGTTGATTTGGGCTTACAGCTTTAGCGAGAACATTCATAATGCTGACAGGAGTGTGGTAGCAGACCACATGGGCAGGAGGCTGAGAGATCTCATCTTTACATACAGATTCAAAGCAAAATGGGAACTTGGTAAGGCTAGACTATGAACTTTTAAGGCCCAGAGTGTGCTTCTCCAGCAAATGTCCCCAAATAGTACCCAACACCTAGGAACCAATCGTTCATATTTCTGACGTTAAAGGGGACGTTTATCAAACAACCAAAAATAGCAACATTTAAAATGCATTATTGCAAGAAATAAAGGACAGCAGCAACTCAAGAAATGGAGAAAAATTGAGACTAGTCTGCCACAGACACCTGAGCTGACCCTTCACTATGGTGCTCTTTGAAAGAGTTTACACTAGTTAAAATGATATGTTCTATGGGGCTAGAGCAATGACTCAGCAGTCATGGGCATGGTTTGGTCTTCCTGATGACCCAACTTCAATTCCTAGCATCCACATCAGCTGGCTCACAACATCTGTAACTTCAGCTCCAAGAGATCTCTCATCTCTAGCCTCTTCAAGTACCTACACCTATGTGTATACACAAACACACACAAACCATACATACACTTAATTAAAAATAAATTTAAAACTCTATTAGAATTTTTTTGAATTAGATATTTTCTTTACCTTTCAAATCTTATCTCCTGCTGGGCGTGGTGGCGCACGCCTTTAATCCCAGCACTCGGGAGGCAGAGGCAGGCGGATTTCTGAGTTCGAGGCCAGCCTGGTCTACAAAGTGAGTTCCAGGACAGCCAGGGCTATACAGAGAAACCCTGTCTCGAAAAAAACAAAAAACAAAAAAACAAAAAACAAAAAACCAACTACAACAACAAAAAAAAAAAACAAAAAATCAAATGTTATCTACTTTCCTATTTTCCCCTCTGAGAATTCCCTATCCTCTCCCCGCTCCCCCTGCTCCACAACCCACCCACTCCTGCTTCCTGGCCCAGGCATTCACCTATACTGAGCCATAGAACCTTCACAGGACCAAGGGTGTCACGTCCACTCTGGACCAGCAAGAACAACACGACCACCAGTCCTTCTAACAGCAGTTTATTCAGTCCTGTTTCTTCTTGTTTATATCTCCCCCGAACCCTGGGCCTCTCACTCTTAAATACTCTCAGTTCTCATCCACGCACAGCAGGCCACGCCACCTCACCAGGCACGCAGCTTCAGCTAATCAGGGCAGCAGGGGCATATCTCCATCAAAATGGATTCACCGGTATCCTGGTACACCTGTGCAGCTCTCAAGATGTTTGTGGTTTATATGAGGAAGTCAGGTGCAAGTCATATGTCTTAGCTGCAGTCCCTAGCCCCTTTGGGACTGCTGCCACACCTGCTCCCCACACAAGGGCCTCTCCTCCCATTGATGACCGACTTGTCTATCCTCTGGTACATATGCAGCTAGAACCATGAATACCACCATGTGCTTTCTTTGATTGGTGGTTTAGTCCCAGGGAGCTCTGGGGGTACTGGCTAGTTCATATTGTTGTTCCTCCTAGGGAGATGCAAACACCTTCAGCTCCTTGATACTTTCTCTAGCTCCTTCATTGGGGACCCTGTGCTCTGTCTAATGGAAGGCTGTGAGCATCCACTTCTGTATTAGTCAGGCACTGGCAGAGCCTCTCAGGAGACAGCTATATCAGGCTCCTGACAGCAAGCTGTGGTTGGCATCTGTGATAGTGTCTGGGTTTGGTGGTTGTTTACGGGGTGGATCCCCAGGTGGGGCAGTCTCTGAATGGTCATGCCTTCAGTGTCTGCTCCGAACATTGTCTCTGTAACTTCTTCTATGGGTATTTTCTTTCCCCTTCTAAGAAGGGTCTAAGTGTCTACACTTTGGTCTACCTTCTTGAGTTACAGGTGTTTTGCAAAATTGTATATTGGGTATTCTGAACTTCTTATCAGTGAGTGCATATCATGTGTGTTGTTTTGTGATTGGGTTACCTCACTTAGGATGATATCCTCTAGATCCATCCATTTGTCTAAGAATTTTATGAATTATGGAAATCAGTTTGGCAGTTCCTCAGAAAATTGGACATGGTTCTACTGGAAAATCCAGCGATACCTCTTCTGGGCATATACCCAGAAGATGCTCTAACATGTAATAAGGACACATGTTCCTCTATGTTCATAGCAGCCTCATTTATAATAGCAAGAAGCTGGAAAGAACCCAGATGTTCCTCAACAGAGGATTGGATACAGAAAATGTAGTACATTTACACAATGAAGTACTACTCAGCTATTAAAAACAATGAATTCTATTATAAATTCTAATGCAACCATTATGTTCTCTTTGAATAAATACAAATTATATAGCAATTGATTAAATAAAATGTAATTGAGCACAAAGGACTCAGAAAAATAGGGAACATAAACAAAAAAAAAAGCATTAAAAGGAAGTTACAATTATAGTCATTTTTAATTCACCCATGAATTGAAGATTCCTGTGAGTAACATACATTAATAGCCATCATAGGTATGATTGATTTAAATATATGATTGAAGACAGATGGTTGGGACTGTGTAAAAGTAAGATCTGGTTATATTGTTATCTCTGAGAAATAAGTTTTAAATATAAAGATTTATCCAGATGTAAACAGGAAAGGTAAAGAGAATGATAGTCCACACACAAAGTGTCAACAGAAGGCAGGGACGGCCTTGCCAATTCCAGATGAAGATGACTTCAAAATCAGGAACGTCAGCAAAAAAGAGGAAGGTTACATCCTGAAAAGGCCATCTCCCCAAGAAAACATAATCTTTAATGTACATATATTTAACAAAAGATTCCAAATACAGGACACAAAACTAATAGAAGCAGACTAATTATAGCTGACCTCCTGTGACTATCTTACAGACAAAGTAAAAGGAATATATGAGCGTTACACGCCCTGAACTTCGTAGCTCTCTGCCTGTTCTTGCTGGTACCTACACACGTCATGGTCAGCAGTGCAGAGTATCCATTCTTCTCAAGGTCAAGTGGGACTTCACAACAGAGACGAGGTCTGGGGCCAGAGAGAGCTGAAATCAAATGATGTGTATTCTCAAATCACAGTAGAAAACAATGAGGGAAAGATAGCTGGAATATTAAATAAATCTACTTCTATATGAATAATATTTCCCCAAACATTTAGAGTATTGACCACACACCATGGAAGGTCTGAAAAAACAAAGTGCTAAGAAGTCAGAATACAGCTTCAATAATAGCCATAATAAGTTTTCTATCCAAATCATAGTGTGATAAAAGTCTTCAAACTTTTTAGTTTTAAGATCTATTTGGACTCTTAAAAATCATTGATAACCACCAATAAATTTTGTGTTGTATGGGTTATGTCTACTGGTACTTAGGATATTTGAAATTTAAGAAGATTTAAAGATAATTGCTTATTCATTTTTAAGTGAAAGTAATAAACTTCTAATATTTTAGTAAAACACCTTTGAATGCAAAGTCACCATTTTCAACACCCAAAACATTAGTAAAAGTGGCATTTAATTTTTTTCAGATCTCTTCAATGTCTGGCCTAATGTGATGAATTGTTATTATTTCACAGTTGTTATTTTATATATGAAGAAAATTTAACCTCATATATATATAGCTGGAAGAGGAAATATGGTTTTAGTACTCTTTTGAATTCATGGGATTAATCTTTGGTATGACATCCAAACTCAGCAAGTGGCAGCTGGCAGTGTTTAAAAGAATACTTGCAAAATGAAGTCTGCAAGTATGTCAATGTACCTACCCTGTTCTCTGTATCAACACATTTCATCTACCTGCTCTATTTTGTGTGTTGAATGAGCTTTTATTCATCTAACCCCATGCACTGGTCGTCTGGGAGACATTGTCCTACTGGATCACATGGACTTTCCCAAGGTTGACACATTCCCTAACACAGCACTGCAGTCATTAATATCACACCACTCTCATCAGGAAAGCCTTTCAATATTGGGAAGCTGTCAAGCTCACGGTGGCAGATAGGAATTTTCCAAAATTCTAATTTTTGCTTGATAGCTTAAATTTTATTGTTGGCAACAAATACTGTCAGTTGTTTTCCTAGAAGTGACAAGTTCACTTTGTTCCTTTCTGACAAATGTCTGCCACACACCCAAGTATGAATAACCATAGTTTGTCAGTCATTCTTTCAAGTAAAAATGACTTTCAATGAAGAGAAAAAAAGGAATCCAGCTAGCTCTGCTCTCAAGTATCTGTACGAAGCCATATTGTGCTTCATACTGCAGCAACATTGTGAGTATGGAGACCACCCATTTTGTCACACTCAAAAACTAAGATTTATCCAAATTAGTAATTATTAACTCTCTATACAGGACATTCTTAATGACACTGGTGGTTTTTTTTTTTCCACTTGTTAATGCACAGTGTTAAAAAGCATTTCTACTGGCCTAGTCTACTGCCACTGGCTCAATTTGGACTAAGGTCCCAACCCTCTTCCACCATGCCTTTCCAACCATTACTTTACTTGTTAACCAAGAGCTACATATAGTGCCTTAAGTATTTTTATCAAAATACCTTTGATCTAATGGTACCCTTCAAGGTTCTAGGGAATCCCCAGTAGAGCTTGGAGACCTTGAACATTTTTGTGCAGGGAAATCAATGAGAAGAGACTATTTCCTCTATCTCCATCATAAGCTGATGGTGACTCTGAAGAAACATGTGGACACGTGGCCAAATTGAGAAGCTACTGACCCCTGTTGGGAATTAGGGAAGGCTGAAAGAAGCTGAGGAGAAGGACAATTCTGTAGGAGGACCAGCAGACTTAATTAATCTGGACCCCCAAGATCTTTCAAACCCTGGACCATAAATCAGCTGATAGGAGGCCCCCAACACACATATAGTAGAGGACTTCCAGGTCTGTGTTCACTCATAGATGATGCACCTAACCCTCAAGAGACAGAAGGCCCCAGTGAGTTTAGAGGTCAGGTGGAGAGGGGGGTGGGGACATCCACGTGGACACAGGGTGGGGTGGGGAGGAGGTGTGGGATGTGGAGCAGTCAGAGGGTGGATGGGGAGGAGCGGGGAATAGAATATGGGATGTAAAGAATGAATTACAAATAAAATTAAATTTAAAAAAATAAAAACAAAAAAGAAGCTAAGAAAGAAATAAACTTAATTCACAATGGTGAATTATTCTAATTATAGCAAAGAAAAACTGCAGATGATCAGTGTAAACTAGCAATGGATTCAGGCTCCTTATAGGTATGGGGATTTCACAGGCAACTCTTCTGGAAGGCAGTAGAAAATTGTCATTTCTTTCACTGAGATGCTGTGGGAGCATGCTGCGTTTTTAATGGGATATGAGACCACCTCACCAAGGAGCTGAGACCTGTACTGGTCTTATATAATTATACACAAAGCTGGTGTTTAATGCAACATTAGCAGCATTTCTTTTGGTGAAGAGTTAGTATTCAGTATACAGATGTACTTTATTCAAACTTGTGGTTCAGGGCTATCAGGAGGTTTGATGCAGCAATCTCGTGTTGTAGAGATGGAAGCCCTTAGGAACTGGAAGTTGTAAATGACAAAGAGGCATGATTCTGGGAGCTCGAGGAGCCTATTAGAACAAGTAGCTTATGCAGAGACCAAAACTCTTTTCTTACTAGTAAATGTTATTCGGGAACTGTTAACCAATAATTCCATAGCAACCTTCTACTGTCTTCACCTTACTGAATCTGATGGGGGGAAAAAAGCATCTTTCAGGGGTCAAAGCCAAAGCAGAAATAGATGTCAACGGAGTTAAAAAGTCAGGCTCTTTTCAGACTGTCTCTATAACAAGCTTTCAGCTGAAAGGAAATGTAATTAACAAGCTCGATAATGTGGTTTGCTCCGTTTAGCTCTTCACTGGGCTTATAAACAAATCCTGTCAGTTAACTTGTAAATCAGTTGCATCTGCTACATGCGTTATGGAAGGCAGCCTCAAGCAGGTGCAAGAAACACAACAGGATGAGCTTTAATCAGAGGGCCAGCCTCCAGCTTGGCAGCCGTGGATATGCACCATTGTCTAAAGGCTCCCCTGTGAAGAAGGGCTGAGAAATGTTTTCCATGAAGGATTAGAGAGAAGCGGAAAGCCCAGACTCGAATTCTAACCCTAAGCATTGATGTTCCTTTGAGAACCCTCCCACAATGACCTCAAGTGTCATGTGGGGACTAAGACATTCTTGCTTAGCAATACCCCAAATTATTGTATTATTTGAGGCTATTGTGATGTTGTTTCCCTGATTTCTTTCTCTGTTTATTTATCTTTTATACATAGGAGGGTTACAGATTTTTGTGCGTTAATTTTGTTTGCACCTACTTTGCTGATCTCTCTCATTCATCTCCTTGCTCTAGCTAAGAAGTTCCTTTACTATATTTGTGGTTGTTTGAACAGGAATAAACCCCAGAGGCTCATGTCTGAATGTTTGGCCTTAGGGAGAGGTACTATTGGGGGTATGGCCTTGATGGAGGGAGTATATCACTGTGGAAGTGGACCTTAAGGTCATATATATTCAAGCTATGCCCAGTGTGGTACACATTGTCATTTCTGCTGCCTGTGGGTCAAGATGTCGAACTCTCAGCTACTTCTCCAGAACCATGTCTGCCTACATGCCACCATGACAATAATAGACTAAAACCCCTGAAACTGTAAATCAGTCCTAATTAAATGGGTTTTTTGTTTGTTTTTTATAAAAGTAACCACGGTTATGGATTCTCTTCACATCAATAGAGATTCTAAGATAATATTTATTAGGTATGGAGAGAGTGGGCATGCTCGTCTTGTTCCTGATTTTAGTGGAACTGCTTTGCCTTTCTCCCCAGTTAAATTTATACTGGCTATGTGCTTGCTGTAAACTGCCTTTATTATATTAAGGAATGTTACTTGTATCCCTAATCGCTCCAGGATTTTATCATGAAGGGGAGTTGGATTTTGACAAAGGCCTTTTCTGAACCTAATAAAATGATTATGAAGTTTTTGGTTTTTAGTTTATTTATATGGTAGGTTGCATTTATGAATTTATATATGTTGA
Source organism: Mus caroli (assembly GCF_978045245.1). Lineage (NCBI taxonomy): Eukaryota > Metazoa > Chordata > Mammalia > Rodentia > Muridae > Mus > Mus caroli. Next base: position 142,886,111 of record NW_028227262.1, read on the forward strand.
AGCATCTCAGGGTGAAGCCTACTTGATCATGGTGGATAATCTTTTTGGTGTATTCTTGGATTTGGTTTGCAAGTATTTTATTGATTACTTTTACATCTATGTTTATAACAGAAATTGGTCTGTAATTCTTATTCTTTGCTGCTGCTTTATGTGGTCTGGGTACCAGGGTAACTGTGGCCTCATAAAATGAATTGGGCAGGGTTCCTTCTGTTTCTATTATGTGAAACAATTTGAGACATATTGGCTTTAACTCTTATTTGAAAGTCTGGTAGAATTCTTTACTAAAACCATCTTGCCCTGGTTATTTTATTTATTTATTTTGGTTGGAGACTTTAATGAATGCTTCTATTTCCTTAGGGATTATAGGTCTGTTGAATTGCTTGTGTGACTTTGAATTAACTTATCCTTTTTTCTTAGATTTTCCACTTTGGTGGAGGACAGGTTTTTAAAGCATGTCCTTATGATTCTCTGAATTTCCTTGTTGTCTGTTGCAACACTTAGTTTGCCTTACTAAGGGGCCTCTCTTCCCAGTGATGGCTGACTAGGCCATCTTCTGCTACATATGCAGCTAGAGATACGAGCTCTGGGGGTACTGGTTAGTTCATATTGTTGTTCCACCTAGAAGGTTGCAGACCCCTTCAGCTCCTTGGGTGCTTCCTCTAGCTCCTCCATTGGGGGCCCTGTGATCCATCCTATAGATGACTGTGAGCATCCAGTTCTGTATTTGCCAGGCACTGGCATCTAGAAAGTTTTAAGTTTCTTTTTATCTCCCTTCCTTCCTTCCTTCCTTCCTTTGTTCTTTCCTTCATCCTTCCTTTCCTTTCTTTTCCTTCTCTTCTTCTTTTTCTTCTTCCTCCTCCTTCTCTTCTCTCCTCTGTTTCTTGTTTGTTTTGGTTTGGGGGTTTTGGTTATTTTCAAGACAAAGTTTCTTCAAGTTTTCTTGGCTGTCCTGAAACTAGCTTTATAGACAAGACTGGTCTCAGACTCACAGACAGCTGCCTGCCTCTCCCTCCTGAGTGCTTGGATTAAAGGCATGCGCCATCTCAAACTGGCTTAATGTCTGTCTTGACCTATATTCCACTTAATAGTGAGTTGTTCAGTCTCCGTGAGTTTGTCAGCTTTCTGTTATTTCTGATGTTCACACTCAGCTTTAATCTGTGGTGGTCACATAGGGAGTTATTTCAAATTTCTTTTATTTGTTGAGACTTGCTTTGTATCCAAGTATGTAGTCAATATTGAAATATGTTACACGAGGTCCTGCAAAGAAGTTATATTCTTTTATGTTGGGGTGAAATACTCTGTAAATATCTGTTAAGTCTATTTGGTTCAATTAGCATTAACAATCTTTAGTTTTTGTCTGGATAACCTCTCTATTCTCAAGAATGGGTTATTGATGTCTCCTACTCTAGGTGTGTGAAGGTCAATATGTGATTTAAACTGTACTCGTGACTTATGTTTTGTTCATTTAGTTTAGTTAGGTTTTTTGTTTTGTTTTGTTTTTTACAAATTTGGTTGGTCTTGTATCTGGTGTGTGAATATTAAGAACGCCAGTGTCTTCTTGGTGGATCCCTCCCCCACTTTGGCAAGTATGTCCTTTTCTATCTTTTCTGAATAGGCTTGAAGTCTATTTTGTTAAATGTTAAAATGGCTACATAAGCTTGCTTTTTAGATCCTTTTTCTTGGAATATATTTTTCAAACCTTTTTAGCTTAAGGTGATGTCTATCCTTGATGTTAAGATGTGTTACTTGAATGCAACAAAAGGATGGATTCTGTTTTTTAATTCACTCTGTTAGTCTGTGTCTTTTTATTAGGGAATTGAGAACACTGATGTTGAAAATATCAATGTTCAATGTTTATCCATTCAATTCCCATTATCTTGTTGTTGTAGATTTGCCAGTGGTGGTGGTATATGTGTTTATGTGTATGTATGAGTGTGTTTCCTATCCTTTGACGTGCTTGTCTAGCATTGTTTATTCTCTTTCATTTGGGGAGTGTAGTTAACCTACTTAAATTGTAGTCTTCCCTATAGCACCTTGGTAGGACTGGATATGTAGAAAGATATTGATTATATTTGGTTTTACTATTGAATGTTTTATTCTTCTCCTTCTATGGTGAGCGAAATTTTTGTAGGTACAGTAGTTGTCTGGCTTCTGTGGTGTTGTAGTGTCTATAGCACATCTGTCCAGGCTCTTCTGATTTTTCCTCTCCATTGAGAAGTCAAGTATAATTCTAATAGGTCTCTCTTTATATGTTATTTTGTGTTTTTTGCTCTGTACATTTAATTTTTTGATTATTATATGCCAAGGGGACTTTCTTTTCTGGTCCAGTCTTTTTGATGTTCTATATGTTTTTTTGTACTTTCACATGTACGCTCTTCATTAGGTTAGGGAAATGTTTTTCTGTGATTTTATTGGAAATATTCTCTGTGCTTTGACCTGTATTTCTTCTCCATCCTCCATTCCTATATTATTAGTATTTCCATCTTCAGGTCTTGAAACGCTTTATTTATTTTCTTTCCCTGTTAGTGTCTTCATAGATTTCTTTAAGTGATTTATTTATCTCTTCTTTAAGCACCTCTGTCTTGTTCAGAAGTAATATTTAAAGGTATTTTTCTTGTGCTTCACCTATGTTGGAATACATAGGGACTGTTGTAATAGGATGGGTGGGCTCTAGTGAAGACATACTGTCCTTGTTGCTATTGATTGTATTTTTACACTGACATCTAAGCATCTGGGTTTGGGAAGATTGGAGGTGTCTGGTTCCTTGGTTTCTGTTGTCCTCTCTTATTCTTAGGAGAGTTTGGTGGTTGTATGTTTCTTGGCAGGAAATTAATTGGGGTTCCTGATAGACATGGATGGCCCTTGGGGGACCCTTGTGTAAAATGTTTTTTCTGGGTACTTGGAACCACTACTAAAAAATTAGGATGGCCAGGAGTTGAGGGCTCTGATAGGGTCCACAAAAGCGAGGAAAGCAGGGTGTTCCACCAGGATCTGCTTAGTCCCCTGAAAATGGGAGAAAGCATCAAGGAAAGGCTACATCAGCAGGTCTGCTACAGAGCTAGGGATGAGACTTGGGGACTGGACTTGGAGGAATGAAGGAAGAGGTGAAGATTTTCAGTTAACTTACTTGCTTCCCTGGTTAGAATGCCCTATGGGTTCTGTTGGAGTTGGGGGCTGGGGGGAAGCAATGAGTTAGGAGACAAAGTTCGGTGGAGTAGCCAAAGCTGGTGGTCTGCTGCAGAGCTCAGGATAAGTCTGAGGGCATTAGATTTAGAGTAGCAGAGAGTGATGTGAAGATCTGCAGTTAGCCTACCTACTTCCCTGGATGGAGAGCATAAGTTTTTGGAATATGAAGCAGTCTTGCTTGTCCGTTCTTGCTTTCATTTGTTGTACAGTGAGAGACCCATGTAGGAATTCATTGCCTATGCCAATATTTTAGTGTATTTCTCCATATTTTCCTCAAATAGCCTCCTAGTCCCAGGCCTCGCATCTTTAATTCATGTTGAGGTGATTTTTATATGATTCTCCTTGAGAAGAGGATGATTAGCATGTATCAAACGTTTGCATATGCAGAATTCCAGCAATATTTGTTGAAGAGGCTAACCCTTTCAATAAGGTTTTTGTTTGTTTGTTTGTTTGTTTTCATTTTCCCCTTTGTATTTACCTCTTTTATGTGTGGTTAGTGGTTCCATCTTTCTATTTCTCTTTTTAAAACCTTTTATTCTTCTCTCACACATTACAACATGAGTGCCATTTCCTTTCCCTCTACTCTTCCCAGTCCCTCCCCATACCTCTCTTCTCCCTGAGGTCTACTCTTCCTCAGTTTCCCTTCAAA